>NC_074675.1:1271281-1398569 GCF_029448725.1 Salvelinus fontinalis
GTCCCAGGTGAGTTAACCAGCTCCTCTAACTGATAGAGTCAGTTAACCAGCTCCTCTAACTGATAGAGTCCCAGGTCAGTTAACCAGCTCCTCTAACTGATAGAGTCAGTTAACCAGCTCCTCTAACTGATAGAGTCCCTGGTCAGTTAACCAGCTCCTCTAACTGATAGAGTCAGTTAACCAGCTCCTCTACCTGATAGAGTCCCAGGTCAGTTAACCAGCTCCTCTAACTGATAGAGTCCCAGGTCAGTTAACTAGCTCCTCTAACTGATAGAGTCCCAGGTCAGTTAACCAGCTCCTCTAACTGATAGAGTCCCAGGTCAGTTAACCAGCTCCTCTAACTGATAGAGTCCCAGGTCAGTTAACCAGCTCCTCTAACTGATAGAGTCCAAGGTCAGTTAACCAGCTCCTCTAACTGATAGAGTCCCAGGTCAGTTAACCAGCTCCTCTAACTGATAGAGTCAGTTAACCAGCTCCTCTAACTGATAGAGTCAGTTAACCAGCTCCTCTAACTGATAGAGTCCCAGGTCAGTTAACCAGCTCCTCTAACTGATAGAGTCCCAGGTGAGTTAACCAGCTCCTCTAACTGATAGAGTCAGTTAACCAGCTCCTCTAACTGATAGAGTCCCAGGTCAGTTAACCAGCTCCTCTAACTGATAGAGTCAGTTAACCAGCTCCTCTAACTGATAGAGTCCCAGGTCAGTTAACCAGCTCCTCTAACTGATAGAGTCAGTTAACCAGCTCCTCTAACTGATAGAGTCCCAGGTTAGTTAACCAGCTCCTCTAACTGATAGAGTCAGTTAACCAGCTCCTCTAACTGATAGAGTCCCAGGTCAGTTAACCAGCTCCTCTAACTGATAGAGTCCCAGGTCAGTTAACCAGCTCCTCTAACTGATAGAGTCAGTTAACCAGCTCCTCTAACTGATAGAGTGAGTTAACCAGCTCCTCTAACTGATAGAGTCCCAGGTCAGTTAACCAGCTCCTCTAACTGATAGAGTCCCAGGTCAGTTAACCAGCTCCTCTAACTGATAGAGTCCCAGGTCAGTTAACCAGCTCCTCTAACTGATAGAGTCAGTTAACCAGCTCCTCTAACTGATAGAGTCCCAGGTCAGTTAACCAGCTCCTCTAACTGATAGAGTCCCAGGTCAGTTAACCAGCTCCTCTAACTGATAGAGTCCCAGGTCAGTTAACCAGCTCCTCTAACTGATAGAGTCCCAGGTCAGTTAACCAGCTCCTCTAACTGATAGAGTCAGTTAACCAGCTCATCTAACTGATAGAGTCCCAGGTCAGTTAACCAGCTCCTCTAACTGATAGAGTCCCAGGTCAGTTAACCAGCTCCTCTAACTGATAGAGTCCCAGGTCAGTTAACCAGCTCTTCTAACTGATAGAGTCCCAGGTCAGTTAACCAGCTCCTCTAACTGATAGAGTCAGTTAACCAGCTCCTCTAACTGATAGAGTCCCAGGTCAGTTAACCAGCTCCTCTAACTGATAGAGTCAGTTAACCAGCTCCTCTAACTGATAGAGTCCCAGGTCAGTTAACCAGCTACTCTAACTGATAGAGTCCCAGGTCAGTTAACCAACTCCTCTAACTGATAGAGTCAGTTAACCAGCTCCTCTAACTGATAGAGTCAGTTAACCAGCTCCTCTAACTGATAGAGTCCCAGGTCAGTTAACCAGCTCCTCTAACTGATAGAGTCCCAGGTCAGTTAACCAGCTCCTCTAACTGGTAGAGTCCCAGGTCAGTTAACCAGCTCCTCTAACTGATAGAGTCAGTTAACCAGCTCCTCTAACTGATAGAGTCCCAGGTCAGTTAACCAGCTCCTCTAACTGATAGAGTCCCAGGTCAGTTAACCAGCTCCTCTAACTGATAGAGTCCCAGGTCAGTTAACCAGCTCCTCTAACTGATAGAGTCAGTTAACCAGCTCATCTAACTGATAGAGTCCCAGGTCAGTTAACCAGCTCCTCTAACTGATAGAGTCCCAGGTCAGTTAACCAGCTCCTCTAACTGATAGAGTCCCAGGTCAGTTAACCAGCTCCTCTAACTGATAGAGTCCCAGGTCAGTTAACCAGCTCCTCTAACTGATAGAGTCAGTTAACCAGCTCCTCTAACTGATAGAGTCCCAGGTCAGTTAACCAGCATCTCTAACTGAAAGAGTCCCAGGTCAGTTAACCAGCTCCTCTAACTAGTAGAGTCCATGGTCAGTTAATCAGCTCCTCTAACTGATAGAGTCAGTTAACCAGCTCTTCTAACTGATAGAGTCAGTTAACCAGCTCCTCTAACTGATAGAGTCCCAGGTCAGTTAACCAGCTCCTCTAACTGATAGAGTCCCAGGTCAGTTAACCAGCTCCTCTAACTGATAGAGTCCCAGGTCAGTTAACCAGCTCATCTACCTGATAGAGTCAGTTAACCAGCTCCTCTACCTGATAGAGTCAGTTAACCAGCTCCTCTACCTGATAGAGTCAGTTAACCAGCTCCTCTAACTGATAGAGTCAGTTAACCAGCTCCTCTAACTGATAGAGTCCCAGGTCAGTTAACCAGCTCCTCTAACTGATAGAGTCCCAGGTCAGTTAACCAGCTCCTCTAACTGATAGAGTCAGTTAACCAGCTCCTCTAACTGATAGAGTCCCAGGTCAGTTAACCAGCTCCTCTAACTGATAGAGTCAGTTAACCAGCTCCTCTAACTGATAGAGTCAGTTAACCAGCTCCTCTAACTGATAGAGTCCCAGGTCAGTTAACCAGCTCCTCTAACTGATAGAGTCCCAGGTGAGTTAACCAGCTCCTCTAACTGATAGAGTCAGTTAACCAGCTCCTCTAACTGATAGAGTCCCAGGTCAGTTAACCAGCTCCTCTAACTGATAGAGTCAGTTAACCAGCTCCTCTAACTGATAGAGTCCCTGGTCAGTTAACCAGCTCCTCTAACTGATAGAGTCAGTTAACCAGCTCCTCTACCTGATAGAGTCCCAGGTCAGTTAACCAGCTCCTCTAACTGATAGAGTCCCAGGTCAGTTAACTAGCTCCTCTAACTGATAGAGTCCCAGGTCAGTTAACCAGCTCCTCTAACTGATAGAGTCCCAGGTCAGTTAACCAGCTCCTCTAACTGATAGAGTCCCAGGTCAGTTAACCAGCTCCTCTAACTGATAGAGTCCAAGGTCAGTTAACCAGCTCCTCTAACTGATAGAGTCCCAGGTCAGTTAACCAGCTCCTCTAACTGATAGAGTCAGTTAACCAGCTCCTCTAACTGATAGAGTCAGTTAACCAGCTCCTCTAACTGATAGAGTCCCAGGTCAGTTAACCAGCTCCTCTAACTGATAGAGTCCCAGGTGAGTTAACCAGCTCCTCTAACTGATAGAGTCAGTTAACCAGCTCCTCTAACTGATAGAGTCCCAGGTCAGTTAACCAGCTCCTCTAACTGATAGAGTCAGTTAACCAGCTCCTCTAACTGATAGAGTCCCAGGTCAGTTAACCAGCTCCTCTAACTGATAGAGTCAGTTAACCAGCTCCTCTAACTGATAGAGTCCCAGGTTAGTTAACCAGCTCCTCTAACTGATAGAGTCAGTTAACCAGCTCCTCTAACTGATAGAGTCCCAGGTCAGTTAACCAGCTCCTCTAACTGATAGAGTCCCAGGTCAGTTAACCAGCTCCTCTAACTGATAGAGTCAGTTAACCAGCTCCTCTAACTGATAGAGTGAGTTAACCAGCTCCTCTAACTGATAGAGTCCCAGGTCAGTTAACCAGCTCCTCTAACTGATAGAGTCCCAGGTCAGTTAACCAGCTCCTCTAACTGATAGAGTCCCAGGTCAGTTAACCAGCTCCTCTAACTGATAGAGTCAGTTAACCAGCTCCTCTAACTGATAGAGTCCCAGGTCAGTTAACCAGCTCCTCTAACTGATAGAGTCCCAGGTCAGTTAACCAGCTCCTCTAACTGATAGAGTCCCAGGTCAGTTAACCAGCTCCTCTAACTGATAGAGTCCCAGGTCAGTTAACCAGCTCCTCTAACTGATAGAGTCAGTTAACCAGCTCCTCTAACTGATAGAGTCCCAGGTCAGTTAACCAGCTCCTCTAACTGATAGAGTCCCAGGTCAGTTAACCAGCTCCTCTAACTGATAGAGTCCCAGGTCAGTTAACCAGCTCCTCTAACTGATAGAGTCCCAGGTCAGTTAACCAGCTCCTCTAACTGATAGAGTCAGTTAACCAGCTCCTCTAACTGATAGAGTCCCAGGTCAGTTAACCAGCTCCTCTAACTGATAGAGTCAGTTAACCAGCTCCTCTAACTGATAGAGTCCCAGGTCAGTTAACCAGCTACTCTAACTGATAGAGTCCCAGGTCAGTTAACCAGCTCCTCTAACTGATAGAGTCAGTTAACCAGCTCCTCTAACTGATAGAGTCAGTTAACCAGCTCCTCTAACTGATAGAGTCCCAGGTCAGTTAACCAGCTCCTCTAACTGATAGAGTCCCAGGTCAGTTAACCAGCTCCTCTAACTGGTAGAGTCCCAGGTCAGTTAACCAGCTCCTCTAACTGATAGAGTCAGTTAACCAGCTCCTCTAACTGATAGAGTCCCAGGTCAGTTAACCAGCTCCTCTAACTGATAGAGTCCCAGGTCAGTTAACCAGCTCCTCTAACTGATAGAGTCAGTTAACCAGCTCCTCTAACTGATAGAGTCCCAGGTCAGTTAACCAGCTCCTCTAACTGATAGAGTCCCAGGTCAATTAACCAGCTCCTCTAACTGATAGAGTCAGTTAACCAGCTCCTCTAACTGGTAGAGTCCCAGGTCAGTTAACCAGCTCCTCTAACTGATAGAGTCAGTTAACCAGCTCCTCTAACTGATAGAGTCCCAGGTCAGTTAACCAGCTCCTCTAACTGATAGAGTCCCAGGTCAGTTAACCAGCTCCTCTAACTGATAGAGTCAGTTAACCAGCTCCTCTAACTGATAGAGTCCCAGGTCAGTTAACCAGCTCCTCTAACTGATAGAGTCCCAGGTCAGTTAACCAGCTCCTCTAACTGATAGAGTCCCAGGTCAGTTAACCAGCTCCTCTAACTGATAGAGTCAGTTAACCAGCTCCTCTAACTGATAGAGTCCCAGGTCAGTTAACCAGCTCCTCTAACTGATAGAGTCCCAGGTCAGTTAACCAGCTCCTCTAACTGATAGAGTCAGTTAACCAGCTCCTCTAACTGATAGAGTCCCAGGTCAGTTAACCAGCTCCTCTAACTGATAGAGTCAGTTAACCAGCTCCTCTAACTGATAGAGTCAGTTAACCAGCTCCTCTAACTGATAGAGTCCCAGGTCAGTTAACCAGCTCCTCTAACTGATAGAGTCCCAGGTCAGTTAACCAGCTCCTCTAACTGATAGAGTCAGTTAACCAGCTCCTCTAACTGATAGAGTCCCAGGTCAGTTAACCAGCTCCTCTAACTGATAGAGTCAGTTAACCAGCTCCTCTAACTGATAGAGTCAGTTAACCAGCTCCTCTAACTGATAGAGTCAGTTAACCAGCTCCTCTAACTGATAGAGTCCCAGGTCAGTTAACCAGCTCCTCTAACTGATAGAGTCAGTTAACCAGCTCCTCTAACTGATAGAGTCCCAGGTCAGTTAACCAGCTCCTCTAACTGATAGAGTCAGTTAACCAGCTCCTCTACCTGATAGAGTCCCAGGTCAGTTAACCAGCTCCTCTAACTGATAGAGTCCCAGGTCAGTTAACCAGCTCCTCTAACTGATAGAGTCCCAGGTCAGTTAACCAGCTCCTCTAACTGATAGAGTCCCAGGTCAGTTAACCAGCTCCTCTAACTGATAGAGTCCCAGGTCAGTTAACCAGCTCCTCTAACTGATAGAGTCCAAGGTCAGTTAACCAGCTCCTCTAACTGATAGAGTCCCAGGTCAGTTAACCAGCTCCTCTAACTGATAGAGTCAGTTAACCAGCTCCTCTAACTGATAGAGTCAGTTAACCAGCTCCTCTAACTGATAGAGTCCCAGGTCAGTTAACCAGCTCCTCTAACTGATAGAGTCCCAGGTGAGTTAACCAGCTCCTCTAACTGATAGAGTCAGTTAACCAGCTCCTCTAACTGATAGAGTCCCAGGTCAGTTAACCAGCTCCTCTAACTGATAGAGTCAGTTAACCAGCTCCTCTAACTGATAGAGTCCCAGGTCAGTTAACCAGCTCCTCTAACTGATAGAGTCAGTTAACCAGCTCCTCTAACTGATAGAGTCCCAGGTTAGTTAACCAGCTCCTCTAACTGATAGAGTCAGTTAACCAGCTCCTCTAACTGATAGAGTCCCAGGTCAGTTAACCAGCTCCTCTAACTGATAGAGTCCCAGGTCAGTTAACCAGCTCCTCTAACTGATAGAGTCAGTTAACCAGCTCCTCTAACTGATAGAGTGAGTTAACCAGCTCCTCTAACTGATAGAGTCCCAGGTCAGTTAACCAGCTCCTCTAACTGATAGAGTCCCAGGTCAGTTAACCAGCTCCTCTAACTGATAGAGTCCCAGGTCAGTTAACCAGCTCCTCTAACTGATAGAGTCAGTTAACCAGCTCCTCTAACTGATAGAGTCCCAGGTCAGTTAACCAGCTCCTCTAACTGATAGAGTCCCAGGTCAGTTAACCAGCTCCTCTAACTGATAGAGTCCCAGGTCAGTTAACCAGCTCCTCTAACTGATAGAGTCCCAGGTCAGTTAACCAGCTCCTCTAACTGATAGAGTCAGTTAACCAGCTCATCTAACTGATAGAGTCCCAGGTCAGTTAACCAGCTCCTCTAACTGATAGAGTCCCAGGTCAGTTAACCAGCTCCTCTAACTGATAGAGTCCCAGGTCAGTTAACCAGCTCTTCTAACTGATAGAGTCCCAGGTCAGTTAACCAGCTCCTCTAACTGATAGAGTCAGTTAACCAGCTCCTCTAACTGATAGAGTCCCAGGTCAGTTAACCAGCTCCTCTAACTGATAGAGTCAGTTAACCAGCTCCTCTAACTGATAGAGTCCCAGGTCAGTTAACCAGCTACTCTAACTGATAGAGTCCCAGGTCAGTTAACCAACTCCTCTAACTGATAGAGTCAGTTAACCAGCTCCTCTAACTGATAGAGTCAGTTAACCAGCTCCTCTAACTGATAGAGTCCCAGGTCAGTTAACCAGCTCCTCTAACTGATAGAGTCCCAGGTCAGTTAACCAGCTCCTCTAACTGGTAGAGTCCCAGGTCAGTTAACCAGCTCCTCTAACTGATAGAGTCAGTTAACCAGCTCCTCTAACTGATAGAGTCCCAGGTCAGTTAACCAGCTCCTCTAACTGATAGAGTCCCAGGTCAGTTAACCAGCTCCTCTAACTGATAGAGTCAGTTAACCAGCTCCTCTAACTGATAGAGTCCCAGGTCAGTTAACCAGCTCCTCTAACTGATAGAGTCCCAGGTCAATTAACCAGCTCCTCTAACTGATAGAGTCAGTTAACCAGCTCCTCTAACTGGTAGAGTCCCAGGTCAGTTAACCAGCTCCTCTAACTGATAGAGTCAGTTAACCAGCTCCTCTAACTGATAGAGTCCCAGGTCAGTTAACCAGCTCCTCTAACTGATAGAGTCCCAGGTCAGTTAACCAGCTCCTCTAACTGATAGAGTCAGTTAACCAGCTCCTCTAACTGATAGAGTCCCAGGTCAGTTAACCAGCTCCTCTAACTGATAGAGTCCCAGGTCAGTTAACCAGCTCCTCTAACTGATAGAGTCCCAAGTCAGTTAACCAGCTCCTCTAACTGATAGAGTCCCAGGTCAGTTAACTAGCTCCTCTAACTGATAGAGTCAGTTAACCAGCTCATCTAACTGATAGAGTCTCAGGTCAGTTAACCAGCTCCTCTAACTGATAGAGTCCCAGGTCAGTTAACCAGCTCCTCTAACTGATAGAGTCCCAGGTCAGTTAACCAGCTCCTCTAACTGATAGAGTCCCAGGTCAGTTAACCAGCTCCTCTAACTGATAGAGTCAGTTAACCAGCTCCTCTAACTGATAGAGTCCCAGGTCAGTTAACCAGCTCCTCTAACTGATAGAGTCCCAGGTCAGTTAACCAGCTCCTCTAACTGATAGAGTCAGTTAACCAGCTCCTCTAACTGATAGAGTCCCAGGTCAGTTAACCAGCTCCTCTAACTGATAGAGTCCCAGGTCAGTTAACCAGCTCCTCTAACTGATAGAGTCCCAGGTCAGTTAACCAGCTCCTCTAACTGATAGAGTCCCAGGTCAGTTAACCAGCTCCTCTAACTGATAGAGTCAGTTAACCAGCTCATCTAACTGATAGAGTCCCAGGTCAGTTAACCAGCTCCTCTAACTGATAGAGTCCCAGGTCAGTTAACCAGCTCCTCTAACTGATAGAGTCCCAGGTCAGTTAACCAGCTCTTCTAACTGATAGAGTCCCAGGTCAGTTAACCAGCTCCTCTAACTGATAGAGTCAGTTAACCAGCTCCTCTAACTGATAGAGTCCCAGGTCAGTTAACCAGCTCCTCTAACTGATAGAGTCAGTTAACCAGCTCCTCTAACTGATAGAGTCCCAGGTCAGTTAACCAGCTCCTCTAACTGATAGAGTCCCAGGTCAGTTAACCAACTCCTCTAACTGATAGAGTCAGTTAACCAGCTCCTCTAACTGATAGAGTCAGTTAACCAGCTCCTCTAACTGATAGAGTCCCAGGTCAGTTAACCAGCTCCTCTAACTGATAGAGTCCCAGGTCAGTTAACCAGCTCCTCTAACTGGTAGAGTCCCAGGTCAGTTAACCAGCTCCTCTAACTGATAGAGTCAGTTAACCATCTCCTCTAACTGATAGAGTCCCAGGTCAGTTAACCAGCTCCTCTAACTGATAGAGTCCCAGGTCAGTTAACCAGCTCCTCTAACTGATAGAGTCAGTTAACCAGCTCCTCTAACTGATAGAGTCCCAGGTCAGTTAACCAGCTCCTCTAACTGATAGAGTCCCAGGTCAATTAACCAGCTCCTCTAACTGATAGAGTCAGTTAACCAGCTCCTCTAACTGGTAGAGTCCCAGGTCAGTTAACCAGCTCCTCTAACTGATAGAGTCAGTTAACCAGCTCCTCTAACTGATAGAGTCCCAGGTCAGTTAACCAGCTCCTCTAACTGATAGAGTCCCAGGTCAGTTAACCAGCTCCTCTAACTGATAGAGTCAGTTAACCAGCTCCTCTAACTGATAGAGTCCCAGGTCAGTTAACCAGCTCCTCTAACTGATAGAGTCCCAGGTCAGTTAACCAGCTCCTCTAACTGATAGAGTCCCAAGTCAGTTAACCAGCTCCTCTAACTAATAGAGTCCCAGGTCAGTTAACTAGCTCCTCTAACTGATAGAGTCAGTTAACCAGCTCATCTAACTGATAGAGTCTCAGGTCAGTTAACCAGCTCCTCTAACTGATAGAGTCCCAGGTCAGTTAACCAGCTCCTCTAACTGATAGAGTCCCAGGTCAGTTAACCAGCTCCTCTAACTGATAGAGTCCCAGGTCAGTTAACCAGCTCCTCTAACTGATAGAGTCAGTTAACCAGCTCCTCTAACTGATAGAGTCCCAGGTCAGTTAACCAGCTCCTCTAACTGATAGAGTCCCAGGTCAGTTAACCAGCTCCTCTAACTGATAGAGTCCCAGGTCAGTTAACCAGCTCCTCTAACTAATAGAGTCCCAGGTCAGTTAACTAGCTCCTCTAACTGATAGAGTCAGTTAACCAGCTCATCTAACTGATAGAGTCCCAGGTCAGTTAACCAGCTCCTCTAACTGATAGAGTCCCAGGTCAGTTAACCAGCTCCTCTAACTGATAGAGTCCCAGGTCAGTTAACCAGCTCCTCTAACTGATAGAGTCCCAGGTCAGTTAACCAGCTCCTCTAACTGATAGAGTCAGTTAACCAGCTCCTCTAACTAATAGAGTCCCAGGTCAGTTAACTAGCTCCTCTAACTGATAGAGTCAGTTAACCAGCTCATCTAACTGATAGAGTCCCAGGTCAGTTAACCAGCTCCTCTAACTGATAGAGTCCCAGGTCAGTTAACCAGCTCCTCTAACTGATAGAGTCCCAGGTCAGTTAACCAGCTCCTCTAACTGATAGAGTCCCAGGTCAGTTAACCAGCTCCTCTAACTGATAGAGTCAGTTAACCAGCTCCTCTAACTGATAGAGTCCCAGGTCAGTTAACCAGCTCCTCTAACTGATAGAGTCCCAGGTCAGTTAACCAGCTCCTCTAACTGATAGAGTCCCAGGTCAGTTAACCAGCTCCTCTAACTAATAGAGTCCCAGGTCAGTTAACTAGCTCCTCTAACTGATAGAGTCAGTTAACCAGCTCATCTAACTGATAGAGTCCCAGGTCAGTTAACCAGCTCCTCTAACTGATAGAGTCCCAGGTCAGTTAACCAGCTCCTCTAACTGATAGAGTCCCAGGTCAGTTAACCAGCTCCTCTAACTGATAGAGTCCCAGGTCAGTTAACCAGCTCCTCTAACTGATAGAGTCAGTTAACCAGCTCCTCTAACTGATAGAGTCCCAGGTCAGTTAACCAGCTCCTCAAACTGATAGAGTCAGTTAACCAGCTCCTCTAACTGATAGAGTCCCAGGTCAGTTAACCAGCTCCTCTAACTGATAGAGTCCCAGGTCAGTTAACCAGCTCCTCTAACTGATAGAGTCAGTTAACCAGCTCTTCTAACTGATAGAGTCAGTTAACCAGCTCCTCTAACTGATAGAGTCCCAGGTCAGTTAACCAGCTCCTCTAACTGATAGAGTCCCAGGTCAGTTAACCAGCTCCTCTAACTGATAGAGTCAGTTAACCAGCTCCTCTAACTGATAGAGTCCCAGGTCAGTTAACCAGCTCCTCTAACTGATAGAGTCAGTTAACCAGCTCCTCTAACTGATAGAGTCAGTTAACCAGCTCCTCTAACTGATAGAGTCCCAGGTCAGTTAACCAGCTCCTCTAACTGATAGAGTCAGTTAACCAGCTCCTCTAACTGATAGAGTCCCAGGTCAGTTAACCAGCTCCTCTAACTGATAGAGTCAGTTAACCAGCTCCTCTACCTGATAGAGTCCCAGGTCAGTTAACCAGCTCCTCTAACTGATAGAGTCCCAGGTCAGTTAACCAGCTCCTCTAACTGATAGAGTCCCAGGTCAGTTAACCAGCTCCTCTAACTGATAGAGTCCCAGGTCAGTTAACCAGCACCTCTAACTGATAGAGTCAGTTAACCAGCTCCTCTAACTGATAGAGTCCCAGGTCAGTTAACCAGCTCCTCTAACTGATAGAGTCCCAGGTCAGTTAACCAGCTCCTCTAACTGATAGAGTCAGTTAACCAGCTCCTCTAACTGATAGAGTCCCAGGTCAGTTAACCAGCTCCTCTAACTGATAGAGTCAGTTAACCAGCTCCTCTAACTGATAGAGTCCCAGGTCAGTTAACCAGCTCCTCTAACTGGTAGAGTCCCAGGTCAGTTAACCAGCTCCTCTAACTGATAGAGTCAGTTAACCAGCTCTTCTAACTGATAGAGTCAGTTAACCAGCTCCTCTAACTGATAGAGTCCCAGGTCAGTTAACCAGCTCCTCTAACTGATAGAGTCCCAGGTCAGTTAACCAGCTCCTCTAACTGATAGAGTCAGTTAACCAGCTCCTCTAACTGATAGAGTCCCAGGTCAGTTAACCAGCTCCTCTAACTGATAGAGTCAGTTAACCAGCTCCTCTAACTGATAGAGTCAGTTAACCAGCTCCTCTAACTGATAGAGTCCCAGGTCAGTTAACCAGCTCCTCTAACTGATAGAGTCAGTTAACCAGCTCCTCTAACTGATAGAGTCCCAGGTCAGTTAACCAGCTCCTCTAACTGATAGAGTCAGTTAACCAGCTCCTCTACCTGATAGAGTCCCAGGTCAGTTAACCAGCTCCTCTAACTGATAGAGTCCCAGGTCAGTTAACCAGCTCCTCTAACTGATAGAGTCCCAGGTCAGTTAACCAGCTCCTCTAACTGATAGAGTCCCAGGTCAGTTAACCAGCTCCTCTAACTGATAGAGTCCCAGGTCAGTTAACCAGCTCCTCTAACTGATAGAGTCCCAGGTCAGTTAACCAGCTCCTCTAACTGATAGAGTCAGTTAACCAGCTCCTCTACCTGATAGAGTCCCAGGTCAGTTAACCAGCTCCTCTAACTGATAGAGTCCCAGGTCAGTTAACCAGCTCCTCTAACTGATAGAGTCCCAGGTCAGTTAACCAGCTCCTCTAACTGATAGAGTCCCAGGTCAGTTAACCAGCACCTCTAACTGATAGAGTCAGTTAACCAGCTCCTCTAACTGATAGAGTCCCAGGTCAGTTAACCAGCTCCTCTAACTGATAGAGTCCCAGGTCAGTTAACCAGCTCCTCTAACTGATAGAGTCAGTTAACCAGCTCCTCTAACTGATAGAGTCCCAGGTCAGTTAACCAGCTCCTCTAACTGATAGAGTCAGTTAACCAGCTCCTCTAACTGATAGAGTCCCAGGTCAGTTAACCAGCTCCTCTAACTGGTAGAGTCCCAGGTCAGTTAACCAGCTCCTCTAACTGATAGAGTCAGTTAACCAGCTCTTCTAACTGATAGAGTCAGTTAACCAGCTCCTCTAACTGATAGAGTCCCAGGTCAGTTAACCAGCTCCTCTAACTGATAGAGTCCCAGGTCAGTTAACCAGCTCCTCTAACTGATAGAGTCAGTTAACCAGCTCCTCTAACTGATAGAGTCCCAGGTCAGTTAACCAGCTCCTCTAACTGATAGAGTCAGTTAACCAGCTCCTCTAACTGATAGAGTCAGTTAACCAGCTCCTCTAACTGATAGAGTCCCAGGTCAGTTAACCAGCTCCTCTAACTGATAGAGTCAGTTAACCAGCTCCTCTAACTGATAGAGTCCCAGGTCAGTTAACCAGCTCCTCTAACTGATAGAGTCAGTTAACCAGCTCCTCTACCTGATAGAGTCCCAGGTCAGTTAACCAGCTCCTCTAACTGATAGAGTCCCAGGTCAGTTAACCAGCTCCTCTAACTGATAGAGTCCCAGGTCAGTTAATCAGCTCCTCTAACTGATAGAGTCAGTTAACCAGCTCCTCTAACTGATAGAGCCCCAGGTCAGTTAACCAGCTCCTCTAACTGACAGAGTCAGTTAACCAGCTCCTCTAACTGATAGAGTCAGTTAACCAGCTCCTCTAACTGATAGAGTCCCAGGTCAGTTAACCAGCTCCTCTAACTGATAGAGTCCCAGGTCAGTTAACCAGCTCCTCTAACTGATAGAGTCCCAGGTCAGTTAACCAGCACCTCTAACTGATAGAGTCAGTTAACCAGCTCCTCTACCTGATAAAGTCCCAGGTCAGTTAACCAGCTCCTCTAACTGATAGAGTCCCAGGTCTGTTAACCAGCTCCTCTAACTGATAGAGTCCCAGGTCAGTTAACCAGCTCCTCTAACTGATAGAGTCCCAGGTCAGTTAACCAGCTCCTCTAACTGATAGAGTCCCAGGTCAGTTAACCAGCTCCTCTAACTGATAGAGTCCCAGGTCAGTTAACCAGCTCCTCTAACTGATAGAGTCAGTTAACCAGCTCCTCTAACTGATAGAGTCCCAGGTCAGTTAACCGGCTCCTCTAACTGATAGAGTCCCAGGTCAGTTAACCAGCTCCTCTAACTGATAGAGTCAGTTAACCAGCTCCTCTAACTGATAGAGTCAGTTAACCAGCTCCTCTAACTGATAGAGTCCCAGGTCAGTTAACCAGCTCCTCTAACTGATAGAGTCCCAGGTCAATTAACCAGCTCCTCTAACTGATAGAGTCCCAGGTCAGTTAACCAGCTCCTCTACCTGATAGAGTCAGTTAACCAGTTCCTCTACCTGATAGAGTCAGTTAACCAGCTCCTCTAACTGATTGAGTCAGTTAACCAGCTCCTCTAACTGATAGAGTCCCAGGTCAGTTAACCAGCTCCTCTAACTGATAGAGTCCCAGGTCAGTTAACCAGCTCCTCTAACTGATAGAGTCAGTTAACCAGCTCCTCTAACTGATAGAGTCCCAGGTCAGTTAACCAGCTCCTCTAACTGATAGAGTCAGTTAACCAGTTCCTCTAACTGATAGAGTCAGTTAACCAGCTCCTCTAACTGATAGAGTCCCAGGTCAGTTAACCAGCTCCTCTAACTGATAGAGTCAGTTAACCAGCTCCTCTAACTGATAGAGTCCCAGGTCAGTTAACCAGCTCCTCTAACTGATAGAGTCAGTTAACCAGCTCCTCTACCTGATAGAGTCCCAGGTCAGTTAACCAGCTCCTCTAACTGATAGAGTCCCAGGTCAGTTAACCAGCTCCTCTAACTGATAGAGTCCCAGGTCAGTTAACCAGCTCCTCTAACTGATAGAGTCCCAGGTCAGTTAACCAGCTCCTCTAACTGATAGAGTCCCAGGTCAGTTAACCAGCTCCTCTAACTGATAGAGTCCCAGGTCAGTTAACCAGCTCCTCTAACTGATAGAGTCCCAGGTCAGTTAACCAGCTCCTCTAACTGATAGAGTCAGTTAACCAGCTCCTCTAACTGATAGAGTCCCAGGTCAGTTAACCAGCTCCTCTAACTGATAGAGTCCCAGGTCAGTTAACCAGCTCCTCTAACTGATAGAGTCAGTTAACCAGCTCCTCTAACTGATAGAGTCCCAGGTGAGTTAACCATCTCCTCTAACTGATAGAGTCAGTTAACCAGCTCCTCTAACTGATAGAGTCCCAGGTCAGTTAACCAGCTCCTCTAACTGATAGAGTCAGTTAACCAGCTCCTCTAACTGATAGAGTCCCAGGTCAGTTAACCAGCTCCTCTAACTGATAGAGTCAGTTAACCAGCTCCTCTACCTGATAGAGTCCCAGGTCAGTTAACCAGCTCCTCTAACTGATAGAGTCCCAGGTCAGTTAACCAGCTCCTCTAACTGATAGAGTCCCAGGTCAGTTAACCAGCTCCTCTAACTGATAGAGTCCCAGGTCAGTTAACCAGCTCCTCTAACTGATAGAGTCCCAGGTCAGTTAACCAGCTCCTCTAACTGATAGAGTCAGTTAACCAGCTCCTCTAACTGATAGAGTCCCAGGTCAGTTAACCAGCTCCTCTAACTGATAGAGTCAGTTAACCAGCTCCTCTAACTGATAGAGTCCCAGGTCAGTTAACCAGCTCCTCTAACTGATAGAGTCAGTTAACCAGTTCCTCTAACTGATAGAGTCAGTTAACCAGCTCCTCTAACTGATAGAGTCCCAGGTCAGTTAACCAGCTCCTCTAACTGATAGAGTCAGTTAACCAGCTCCTCTAACTGATAGAGTCCCAGGTCAGTTAACCAGCTCCTCTAACTGATAGAGTCAGTTAACCAGCTCCTCTACCTGATAGAGTCCCAGGTCAGTTAACCAGCTCCTCTAACTGATAGAGTCCCAGGTCAGTTAACCAGCTCCTCTAACTGATAGAGTCCCAGGTCAGTTAACCAGCTCCTCTAACTGATAGAGTCCCAGGTCAGTTAACCAGCTCCTCTAACTGATAGAGTCCCAGGTCAGTTAACCAGCTCCTCTAACTGATAGAGTCCCAGGTCAGTTAACCAGCTCCTCTAACTGATAGAGTCCCAGGTCAGTTAACCAGCTCCTCTAACTGATAGAGTCCCAGGTCAGTTAACCAGCTCCTCTAACTGATAGAGTCAGTTAACCAGCTCCTCTAACTGATAGAGTCCCAGGTGAGTTAACCATCTCCTCTAACTGATAGAGTCAGTTAACCAGCTCCTCTAACTGATAGAGTCCCAGGTCAGTTAACCAGCTCCTCTAACTGATAGAGTCAGTTAACCAGCTCCTCTAACTGATAGAGTCCCAGGTCAGTTAACCAGCTCCTCTAACTGATAGAGTCAGTTAACCAGCTCCTCTACCTGATAGAGTCCCAGGTCAGTTAACCAGCTCCTCTAACTGATAGAGTCCCAGGTCAGTTAACCAGCTCCTCTAACTGATAGAGTCCCAGGTCAGTTAACCAGCTCCTCTAACTGATAGAGTCCCAGGTCAGTTAACCAGCTCCTCTAACTGATAGAGTCCCAGGTCAGTTAACCAGCTCCTCTAACTGATAGAGTCAGTTAACCAGCTCCTCTAACTGATAGAGTCCCAGGTCAGTTAACCAGCTCCTCTAACTTATAGAGTCCCAGGTCAGTTAACCAGCTCCTCTAACTGATAGAGTCAGTTAACCAGCTCCTCTAACTGATAGAGCCCCAGGTCAGTTAACCAGCTCCTCTAACTGATAGAGTCAGTTAACCAGCGCCTCTAACTGATAGAGTGAGTTAACCAGCTCCTCTAACTGATAGAGTCCCAGGTCAGTTAACCAGCTCCTCTAACTGATAGAGTCCCAGGTCAGTTAACCAGCTCCTCTAACTGATAGAGTCCCAGGTCAGTTAACCAGCTCCTCTAACTGATAGAGTCCCAGGTCAGTTAACCAGCTCCTCTAACTGATAGAGTCCCAGGTCAGTTAACCAGCTCCTCTAACTGAAAGAGTCCCAGGTCAGTTAACCAGCTCCTCTAACTGATAGAGTCCCAGGTCAGTTAACCAGCTCCTCTAACTGATAGAGTCAGTTAACCAGCTCCTCTAACTGATAGAGTCCCAGGTCAGTTAACCAGCTCCTCTAACTGATAGAGTCAGTTAACCAGCTCCTCTAACTGATAGAGTCCCAGGTCAGTTAACCAGCTCCTCTAACTGATAGAGTCCCAGGTCAGTTAACCAGCTCCTCTAACTGATAGAGTCAGTTAACCAGCTCCTCTAACTGATAGAGCCCCAGGTCAGTTAACCAGCTCCTCTAACTGACAGAGTCAGTTAACCAGCTCCTCTAACTGATAGAGTCAGTTAACCAGCTCCTCTAACTGATAGAGTCCCAGGTCAGTTAACCAGCTCCTCTAACTGATAGAGTCCCAGGTCAGTTAACCAGCTCCTCTAACTGATAGAGTCCCAGGTCAGTTAACCAGCTCCTCTAACTGATAGAGTCCCAGGTCAGTTAACCAGCTCCTCTAACTGATAGAGTCCCAGGTCAGTTAACCAGCTCCTCTAACTGATAGAGTCCCAGGTCAGTTAACCAGCTCCTCTAACTGATAGAGTCAGTTAACCAGCTCCTCTAACTGATAGAGTCAGTTAACCAGCTCCTCTAACTGATAGAGTCCCAGGTCAGTTAACCAGCTCCTCTAACTGATAGAGTCCCAGGTCAGTTAACCAGCTCCTCTAACTGATAGAGTCAGTTAACCAGCTCCTCTAACTGATAGAGTCCCAGGTGAGTTAACCATCTCCTCTAACTGATAGAGTCAGTTAACCAGCTCCTCTAACTGATAGAGTCCCAGGTCAGTTAACCAGCTCCTCTAACTGATAGAGTCAGTTAACCAGCTCCTCTAACTGATAGAGTCCCAGGTCAGTTAACCAGCTCCTCTAACTGATAGAGTCAGTTAACCAGCTCCTCTACCTGATAGAGTCCCAGGTCAGTTAACCAGCTCCTCTAACTGATAGAGTCCCAGGTCAGTTAACCAGCTCCTCTAACTGATAGAGTCCCAGGTCAGTTAACCAGCTCCTCTAACTGATAGAGTCCCAGGTCAGTTAACCAGCTCCTCTAACTGATAGAGTCCCAGGTCAGTTAACCAGCTCCTCTAACTGATAGAGTCAGTTAACCAGCTCCTCTAACTGATAGAGTCCCAGGTCAGTTAACCAGCTCCTCTAACTGATAGAGTCCCAGGTCAGTTAACCAGCTCCTCTAACTGATAGAGTCAGTTAACCAGCTCCTCTAACTGATAGAGCCCCAGGTCAGTTAACCAGCTCCTCTAACTGATAGAGTCAGTTAACCAGCGCCTCTAACTGATAGAGTGAGTTAACCAGCTCCTCTAACTGATAGAGTCCCAGGTCAGTTAACCAGCTCCTCTAACTGATAGAGTCCCAGGTCAGTTAACCAGCTCCTCTAACTGATAGAGTCCCAGGTCAGTTAACCAGCTCCTCTAACTGATAGAGTCCCAGGTCAGTTAACCAGCTCCTCTAACTGATAGAGTCAGTTAACCAGCTCCTCTAACTGATAGAGTCCCAGGTCAGTTAACCAGCTCCTCTAACTGAAAGAGTCCCAGGTCAGTTAACCAGCTCCTCTAACTGATAGAGTCCCAGGTCAGTTAACCAGCTCCTCTAACTGATAGAGTCAGTTAACCAGCTCCTCTAACTGATAGAGTCCCAGGTCAGTTAACCAGCTCCTCTAACTGATAGAGTCAGTTAACCAGCTCCTCTAACTGATAGAGTCCCAGGTCAGTTAACCAGCTCCTCTAACTGATAGAGTCCCAGGTCAGTTAACCAGCTCCTCTAACTGATAGAGTCAGTTAACCAGCTCCTCTAACTGATAGAGCCCCAGGTCAGTTAACCAGCTCCTCTAACTGACAGAGTCAGTTAACCAGCTCCTCTAACTGATAGAGTCAGTTAACCAGCTCCTCTAACTGATAGAGTCCCAGGTCAGTTAACCAGCTCCTCTAACTGATAGAGTCCCAGGTCAGTTAACCAGCTCCTCTAACTGATAGAGTCCCAGGTCAGTTAACCAGCTCCTCTAACTGATAGAGTCAGTTAACCAGCTCCTCTAACTGATAGAGTCCCAGGTCAGTTAACCAGCTCCTCTAACTGATAGAGTCAGTTAACCAGCTCCTCTAACTGATAGAGTCCCAGGTCAGTTAACCAGCTCCTCTAACTGATAGAGTCCCAGGTCAGTTAACCAGCTCCTCTAACTGATAGAGTCAGTTAACCAGCTCCTCTAACTGATAGAGTCCCAGGTCAGTTAACCAGCTCCTCTAACTGATAGAGTCAGTTAACCAGCTCCTCTAACTGATAGAGTCCCAGGTCAGTTAACCAGCTCCTCTAACTGATAGAGTCAGTTAACCAGCTCCTCTAACTGATAGAGTCCCAGGTCAGTTAACCAGCTCCTCTAACTGATAGAGTCCCAGGTCAGTTAACCAGCTCCTCTAACTGATAGAGTCAGTTAACCAGCTCCTCTAACTGATAGAGCCCCAGGTCAGTTAACCAGCTCCTCTAACTGACAGAGTCAGTTAACCAGCTCCTCTAACTGATAGAGTCAGTTAACCAGCTCCTCTAACTGATAGAGTCCCAGGTCAGTTAACCAGCTCCTCTAACTGATAGAGTCCCAGGTCAGTTAACCAGCTCCTCTAACTGATAGAGTCCCAGGTCAGTTAACCAGCTCCTCTAACTGATAGAGTCCCAGGTCAGTTAACCAGCTCCTCTAACTGATAGAGTCCCAGGTCAGTTAACCAGCTCCTCTAACTGATAGAGTCCCAGGTCAGTTAACCAGCTCCTCTAACTGATAGAGTCAGTTAACCAGCTCCTCTAACTGATAGAGTCAGTTAACCAGCTCCTCTAACTGATAGAGTCCCAGGTCAGTTAACCAGCTCCTCTAACTGATAGAGTCCCAGGTCAGTTAACCAGCTCCTCTAACTGATAGAGTCAGTTAACCAGCTCCTCTAACTGATAGAGTCCCAGGTGAGTTAACCATCTCCTCTAACTGATAGAGTCAGTTAACCAGCTCCTCTAACTGATAGAGTCCCAGGTCAGTTAACCAGCTCCTCTAACTGATAGAGTCAGTTAACCAGCTCCTCTAACTGATAGAGTCCCAGGTCAGTTAACCAGCTCCTCTAACTGATAGAGTCAGTTAACCAGCTCCTCTACCTGATAGAGTCCCAGGTCAGTTAACCAGCTCCTCTAACTGATAGAGTCCCAGGTCAGTTAACCAGCTCCTCTAACTGATAGAGTCCCAGGTCAGTTAACCAGCTCCTCTAACTGATAGAGTCCCAGGTCAGTTAACCAGCTCCTCTAACTGATAGAGTCCCAGGTCAGTTAACCAGCTCCTCTAACTGATAGAGTCAGTTAACCAGCTCCTCTAACTGATAGAGTCCCAGGTCAGTTAACCAGCTCCTCTAACTGATAGAGTCCCAGGTCAGTTAACCAGCTCCTCTAACTGATAGAGTCAGTTAACCAGCTCCTCTAACTGATAGAGCCCCAGGTCAGTTAACCAGCTCCTCTAACTGATAGAGTCAGTTAACCAGCGCCTCTAACTGATAGAGTGAGTTAACCAGCTCCTCTAACTGATAGAGTCCCAGGTCAGTTAACCAGCTCCTCTAACTGATAGAGTCCCAGGTCAGTTAACCAGCTCCTCTAACTGATAGAGTCCCAGGTCAGTTAACCAGCTCCTCTAACTGATAGAGTCCCAGGTCAGTTAACCAGCTCCTCTAACTGATAGAGTCAGTTAACCAGCTCCTCTAACTGATAGAGTCCCAGGTCAGTTAACCAGCTCCTCTAACTGAAAGAGTCCCAGGTCAGTTAACCAGCTCCTCTAACTGATAGAGTCCCAGGTCAGTTAACCAGCTCCTCTAACTGATAGAGTCAGTTAACCAGCTCCTCTAACTGATAGAGTCCCAGGTCAGTTAACCAGCTCCTCTAACTGATAGAGTCAGTTAACCAGCTCCTCTAACTGATAGAGTCCCAGGTCAGTTAACCAGCTCCTCTAACTGATAGAGTCCCAGGTCAGTTAACCAGCTCCTCTAACTGATAGAGTCAGTTAACCAGCTCCTCTAACTGATAGAGCCCCAGGTCAGTTAACCAGCTCCTCTAACTGACAGAGTCAGTTAACCAGCTCCTCTAACTGATAGAGTCAGTTAACCAGCTCCTCTAACTGATAGAGTCCCAGGTCAGTTAACCAGCTCCTCTAACTGATAGAGTCCCAGGTCAGTTAACCAGCTCCTCTAACTGATAGAGTCCCAGGTCAGTTAACCAGCTCCTCTAACTGATAGAGTCCCAGGTCAGTTAACCAGCTCCTCTAACTGATAGAGTCCCAGGTCAGTTAACCAGCTCCTCTAACTGATAGAGTCCCAGGTCAGTTAACCAGCTCCTCTAACTGATAGAGTCAGTTAACCAGCTCCTCTAACTGATAGAGTCAGTTAACCAGCTCCTCTAACTGATAGAGTCCCAGGTCAGTTAACCAGCTCCTCTAACTGATAGAGTCCCAGGTCAGTTAACCAGCTCCTCTAACTGATAGAGTCAGTTAACCAGCTCCTCTAACTGATAGAGTCCCAGGTGAGTTAACCATCTCCTCTAACTGATAGAGTCAGTTAACCAGCTCCTCTAACTGATAGAGTCCCAGGTCAGTTAACCAGCTCCTCTAACTGATAGAGTCAGTTAACCAGCTCCTCTAACTGATAGAGTCCCAGGTCAGTTAACCAGCTCCTCTAACTGATAGAGTCAGTTAACCAGCTCCTCTACCTGATAGAGTCCCAGGTCAGTTAACCAGCTCCTCTAACTGATAGAGTCCCAGGTCAGTTAACCAGCTCCTCTAACTGATAGAGTCCCAGGTCAGTTAACCAGCTCCTCTAACTGATAGAGTCCCAGGTCAGTTAACCAGCTCCTCTAACTGATAGAGTCCCAGGTCAGTTAACCAGCTCCTCTAACTGATAGAGTCAGTTAACCAGCTCCTCTAACTGATAGAGTCCCAGGTCAGTTAACCAGCTCCTCTAACTGATAGAGTCCCAGGTCAGTTAACCAGCTCCTCTAACTGATAGAGTCAGTTAACCAGCTCCTCTAACTGATAGAGCCCCAGGTCAGTTAACCAGCTCTTCTAACTGATAGAGTCAGTTAACCAGCGCCTCTAACTGATAGAGTGAGTTAACCAGCTCCTCTAACTGATAGAGTCCCAGGTCAGTTAACCAGCTCCTCTAACTGATAGAGTCCCAGGTCAGTTAACCAGCTCCTCTAACTGATAGAGTCCCAGGTCAGTTAACCAGCTCCTCTAACTGATAGAGTCAGTTAACCAGCTCCTCTAACTGATAGAGTCCCAGGTCAGTTAACCAGCTCCTCTAACTGATAGAGTCCCAGGTCAGTCAACCAGCTCCTCTAACTGATAGAGTCCCAGGTCAGTTAACCAGCTCCTCTAACTGATAGAGTCAGTTAACCAGCTCCTCTAACTGATAGAGTCCCAGGTCAGTTAACCAGCTCCTCTAACTGATAGAGTCCCAGGTCAGTTAACCAGCTCCTCTAACTGAAAGAGTCCCAGGTCAGTTAACCAGCTCCTCTAACTGATAGAGTCTCAGGTCAGTTAACCAGCTCCTCTAACTGATAGAGTCAGTTAACCAGCTCCTCTAACTGATAGAGTCCCAGGTCAGTTAACCAGCTCCTCTAACTGATAGAGTCCCAGGTCAGTTAACCAGCTCCTCTAACTGATAGAGTCCCAGGTCAGTTAACCAGCTCCTCTAACTGATAGAGTCAGTTAACCAGCTCCTCTAACTGATAGAGTCCCAGGTCAGTTAACCAGCTCCTCTAACTGATAGAGTCCCAGGTCAGTCAACCAGCTCCTCTAACTGATAGAGTCCCAGGTCAGTTAACCAGCTCCTCTAACTGATAGAGTCAGTTAACCAGCTCCTCTAACTGATAGAGTCCCAGGTCAGTTAACCAGCTCCTCTAACTGATAGAGTCCCAGGTCAGTTAACCAGCTCCTCTAACTGAAAGAGTCCCAGGTCAGTTAACCAGCTCCTCTAACTGATAGAGTCTCAGGTCAGTTAACCAGCTCCTCTAACTGATAGAGTCAGTTAACCAGCTCCTCTAACTGATAGAGTCCCAGGTCAGTTAACCAGCTCCTCTAACTGATAGAGTCAGTTAACCAGCTCCTCTAACTGATAGAGTCCCAGGTCACTTAACCAGCTCCTCTAACTGATAGAGTCCCAGGTCAGTTAACCAGCTCCTCTAACTGATAGAGTCAGTTAACCAGCTCCTCTAACTGATAGAGCCCCAGGTCAGTTAACCAGCTCCTCTAACTGACAGAGTCAGTTAACCAGCTCCTCTAACTGATAGAGTCAGTTAACCAGCTCCTCTAACTGATAGAGTCCCAGGTCAGTTAACCAGCTCCTCTAACTGATAGAGTCCCAGGTCAGTTAACCAGCTCCTCTAACTGATAGAGTCCCAGGTCAGTTAACCAGCTCCTCTAACTGATAGAGTCAGTTAACCAGCTCCTCTAACTGATAGAGTCCCAGGTCAGTTAACCAGCTCCTCTAACTGATAGAGTCCCAGGTCAGTTAACCAGCTCCTCTAACTGAAAGAGTCCCAGGTCAGTTAACCAGCTCCTCTAACTGATAGAGTCCCAGGTCAGTTAACCAGCTCCTCTAACTGATAGAGTCAGTTAACCAGCTCCTCTAACTGATAGAGTCCCAGGTCAGTTAACCAGCTCCTCTAACTGATAGAGTCAGTTAACCAGCTCCTCTAACTGATAGAGTCCCAGGTCACTTAACCAGCTCCTCTAACTGATAGAGTCCCAGGTCAGTTAATCAGCTCCTCTAACTGATAGAGTCAGTTAACCAGCTCCTCTAACTGATAGAGCCCCAGGTCAGTTAACCAGCTCCTCTAACTGACAGAGTCAGTTAACCAGCTCCTCTAACTGATAGAGTCCCAGGTCAGTTAACCAGCTCCTCTAACTGATAGAGTCCCAGGTCAGTTAACCAGCTCCTCTAACTGATAGAGTCCCAGGTCAGTTAACCAGCTCCTCTAACTGATAGAGTCAGTTAACCAGCTCCTCTACCTGATAAAGTCCCAGGTCAGTTAACCAGCTCCTCTAACTGATAGAGTCCCAGGTCAGTTAACCAGCTCCTCTAACTGATAGAGTCCCAGGTCAGTTAACCAGCTCCTCTAACTGATAGAGTCCCAGGTCAGTTAACCAGCTCCTCTAACTGATAGAGTCCCAGGTCAGTTAACCAGCTCCTCTAACTGATAGAGTCCCAGGTCAGTTAACCAGCTCCTCTAACTGATAGAGTCAGTTAACCAGCTCCTCTAACTGATAGAGTCCCAGGTCAGTTAACCGGCTCCTCTAACTGATAGAGTCCCAGGTCAGTTAACCAGCTCCTCTAACTGATAGAGTCAGTTAACCAGCTCCTCTAACTGATAGAGTCAGTTAACCAGCTCCTCTAACTGATAGAGTCCCAGGTCAGTTAACCAGCTCCTCTACCTGATAGAGTCCCAGGTCAATTAACCAGCTCCTCTAACTGATAGAGTCCCAGGTCAGTTAACCAGCTCCTCTACCTGATAGAGTCAGTTAACCAGCTCCTCTACCTGATAGAGTCAGTTAACCAGCTCCTCTAACTGATAGAGTCCCAGGTCAGTTAACCAGCTCCTCTAACTGATAGAGTCCCAGGTCAGTTAACCAGCTCCTCTAACTGATAGAGTCCCAGGTCAGTTAACCAGCTCCTCTAACTGATAGAGTCAGTTAACCAGCTCCTCTAACTGATAGAGTCCCAGGTCAGTTAACCAGCTCCTCTAACTGATAGAGTCCCAGGTCAGTTAACCAGCTCCTCTAACTGATAGAGTCCCAGGTCAGTTAACCAGCTCCTCTAACTGATAGAGTCCCAGGTCAGTTAACCAGCTCCTCTAACTGATAGAGTCAGTTAACCAGCTCCTCTAACTGATAGAGTCCCAGGTCAGTTAACCAGCTCCTCTAACTGATAGAGTCCCAGGTCAGTTAACCAGCTCCTCTAACTGAAAGAGTCCCAGGTCAGTTAACCAGCTCCTCTAACTGATAGAGTCCCAGGTCAGTTAACCAGCTCCTCTAACTGATAGAGTCAGTTAACCAGCTCCTCTAACTGATAGAGTCCCAGGTCAGTTAACCAGCTCCTCTAACTGATAGAGTCAGTTAACCAGCTCCTCTAACTGATAGAGTCCCAGGTCACTTAACCAGCTCCTCTAACTGATAGAGTCCCAGGTCAGTTAACCAGCTCCTCTAACTGATAGAGTCAGTTAACCAGCTCCTCTAACTGATAGAGCCCCAGGTCAGTTAACCAGCTCCTCTAACTGACAGAGTCAGTTAACCAGCTCCTCTAACTGATAGAGTCAGTTAACCAGCTCCTCTAACTGATAGAGTCCCAGGTCAGTTAACCAGCTCCTCTAACTGATAGAGTCCCAGGTCAGTTAACCAGCTCCTCTAACTGATAGAGTCCCAGGTCAGTTAACCAGCTCCTCTAACTGATAGAGTCAGTTAACCAGCTCCTCTAACTGATAGAGTCCCAGGTCAGTTAACCAGCTCCTCTAACTGATAGAGTCCCAGGTCAGTTAACCAGCTCCTCTAACTGAAAGAGTCCCAGGTCAGTTAACCAGCTCCTCTAACTGATAGAGTCCCAGGTCAGTTAACCAGCTCCTCTAACTGATAGAGTCAGTTAACCAGCTCCTCTAACTGATAGAGTCCCAGGTCAGTTAACCAGCTCCTCTAACTGATAGAGTCAGTTAACCAGCTCCTCTAACTGATAGAGTCCCAGGTCACTTAACCAGCTCCTCTAACTGATAGAGTCCCAGGTCAGTTAATCAGCTCCTCTAACTGATAGAGTCAGTTAACCAGCTCCTCTAACTGATAGAGCCCCAGGTCAGTTAACCAGCTCCTCTAACTGACAGAGTCAGTTAACCAGCTCCTCTAACTGATAGAGTCAGTTAACCAGCTCCTCTAACTGATAGAGTCCCAGGTCAGTTAACCAGCTCCTCTAACTGATAGAGTCCCAGGTCAGTTAACCAGCTCCTCTAACTGATAGAGTCAGTTAACCAGCTCCTCTAACTGATAGAGTCCCAGGTCAGTTAACCAGCTCCTCTAACTGATAGAGTCCCAGGTCAGTTAACCAGCTCCTCTAACTGATAGAGTCCCAGGTCAGTTAACCAGCTCCTCTAACTGATAGAGTCAGTTAACCAGCTCCTCTAACTGATAGAGTCCCAGGTCAGTTAACCAGCTCCTCTAACTGATAGAGTCCCAGGTCAGTTAACCAGCTCCTCTAACTGAAAGAGTCCCAGGTCAGTTAACCAGCTCCTCTAACTGATAGAGTCTCAGGTCAGTTAACCAGCTCCTCTAACTGATAGAGTCAGTTAACCAGCTCCTCTAACTGATAGAGTCCCAGGTCAGTTAACCAGCTCCTCTAACTGATAGAGTCAGTTAACCAGCTCCTCTAACTGATAGAGTCCCAGGTCACTTAACCAGCTCCTCTAACTGATAGAGTCCCAGGTCAGTTAACCAGCTCCTCTAACTGATAGAGTCAGTTAACCAGCTCCTCTAACTGATAGAGCCCCAGGTCAGTTAACCAGCTCCTCTAACTGACAGAGTCAGTTAACCAGCTCCTCTAACTGATAGAGTCAGTTAACCAGCTCCTCTAACTGATAGAGTCCCAGGTCAGTTAACCAGCTCCTCTAACTGATAGAGTCCCAGGTCAGTTAACCAGCTCCTCTAACTGATAGAGTCCCAGGTCAGTTAACCAGCTCCTCTAACTGATAGAGTCAGTTAACCAGCTCCTCTAACTGATAGAGTCCCAGGTCAGTTAACCAGCTCCTCTAACTGATAGAGTCCCAGGTCAGTTAACCAGCTCCTCTAACTGAAAGAGTCCCAGGTCAGTTAACCAGCTCCTCTAACTGATAGAGTCCCAGGTCAGTTAACCAGCTCCTCTAACTGATAGAGTCAGTTAACCAGCTCCTCTAACTGATAGAGTCCCAGGTCAGTTAACCAGCTCCTCTAACTGATAGAGTCAGTTAACCAGCTCCTCTAACTGATAGAGTCCCAGGTCACTTAACCAGCTCCTCTAACTGATAGAGTCCCAGGTCAGTTAATCAGCTCCTCTAACTGATAGAGTCAGTTAACCAGCTCCTCTAACTGATAGAGCCCCAGGTCAGTTAACCAGCTCCTCTAACTGACAGAGTCAGTTAACCAGCTCCTCTAACTGATAGAGTCCCAGGTCAGTTAACCAGCTCCTCTAACTGATAGAGTCCCAGGTCAGTTAACCAGCTCCTCTAACTGATAGAGTCCCAGGTCAGTTAACCAGCTCCTCTAACTGATAGAGTCAGTTAACCAGCTCCTCTACCTGATAAAGTCCCAGGTCAGTTAACCAGCTCCTCTAACTGATAGAGTCCCAGGTCAGTTAACCAGCTCCTCTAACTGATAGAGTCCCAGGTCAGTTAACCAGCTCCTCTAACTGATAGAGTCCCAGGTCAGTTAACCAGCTCCTCTAACTGATAGAGTCCCAGGTCAGTTAACCAGCTCCTCTAACTGATAGAGTCCCAGGTCAGTTAACCAGCTCCTCTAACTGATAGAGTCAGTTAACCAGCTCCTCTAACTGATAGAGTCCCAGGTCAGTTAACCGGCTCCTCTAACTGATAGAGTCCCAGGTCAGTTAACCAGCTCCTCTAACTGATAGAGTCAGTTAACCAGCTCCTCTAACTGATAGAGTCAGTTAACCAGCTCCTCTAACTGATAGAGTCCCAGGTCAGTTAACCAGCTCCTCTAACTGATAGAGTCCCAGGTCAATTAACCAGCTCCTCTAACTGATAGAGTCCCAGGTCAGTTAACCAGCTCCTCTACCTGATAGAGTCAGTTAACCAGCTCCTCTACCTGATAGAGTCAGTTAACCAGCTCCTCTAACTGATAGAGTCCCAGGTCAGTTAACCAGCTCCTCTAACTGATAGAGTCCCAGGTCAGTTAACCAGCTCCTCTAACTGATAGAGTCCCAGGTCAGTTAACCAGCTCCTCTAACTGATAGAGTCAGTTAACCAGCTCCTCTAACTGATAGAGTCCCAGGTCAGTTAACCAGCTCCTCTAACTGATAGAGTCCCAGGTCAGTTAACCAGCTCCTCTAACTGATAGAGTCCCAGGTCAGTTAACCAGCTCCTCTAACTGATAGAGTCCCAGGTCAGTTAACCAGCTCCTCTAACTGATAGAGTCAGTTAACCAGCTCCTCTAACTGATAGAGTCCCAGGTCAGTTAACCAGCTCCTCTAACTGATAGAGTCCCAGGTCAGTTAACCAGCTCCTCTAACTGAAAGAGTCCCAGGTCAGTTAACCAGCTCCTCTAACTGATAGAGTCCCAGGTCAGTTAACCAGCTCCTCTAACTGATAGAGTCAGTTAACCAGCTCCTCTAACTGATAGAGTCCCAGGTCAGTTAACCAGCTCCTCTAACTGATAGAGTCAGTTAACCAGCTCCTCTAACTGATAGAGTCCCAGGTCACTTAACCAGCTCCTCTAACTGATAGAGTCCCAGGTCAGTTAACCAGCTCCTCTAACTGATAGAGTCAGTTAACCAGCTCCTCTAACTGATAGAGCCCCAGGTCAGTTAACCAGCTCCTCTAACTGACAGAGTCAGTTAACCAGCTCCTCTAACTGATAGAGTCAGTTAACCAGCTCCTCTAACTGATAGAGTCCCAGGTCAGTTAACCAGCTCCTCTAACTGATAGAGTCCCAGGTCAGTTAACCAGCTCCTCTAACTGATAGAGTCCCAGGTCAGTTAACCAGCTCCTCTAACTGATAGAGTCAGTTAACCAGCTCCTCTAACTGATAGAGTCCCAGGTCAGTTAACCAGCTCCTCTAACTGATAGAGTCCCAGGTCAGTTAACCAGCTCCTCTAACTGAAAGAGTCCCAGGTCAGTTAACCAGCTCCTCTAACTGATAGAGTCCCAGGTCAGTTAACCAGCTCCTCTAACTGATAGAGTCAGTTAACCAGCTCCTCTAACTGATAGAGTCCCAGGTCAGTTAACCAGCTCCTCTAACTGATAGAGTCAGTTAACCAGCTCCTCTAACTGATAGAGTCCCAGGTCACTTAACCAGCTCCTCTAACTGATAGAGTCCCAGGTCAGTTAATCAGCTCCTCTAACTGATAGAGTCAGTTAACCAGCTCCTCTAACTGATAGAGCCCCAGGTCAGTTAACCAGCTCCTCTAACTGACAGAGTCAGTTAACCAGCTCCTCTAACTGATAGAGTCAGTTAACCAGCTCCTCTAACTGATAGAGTCCCAGGTCAGTTAACCAGCTCCTCTAACTGATAGAGTCCCAGGTCAGTTAATCAGCTCCTCTAACTGATAGAGTCAGTTAACCAGCTCCTCTAACTGATAGAGCCCCAGGTCAGTTAACCAGCTCCTCTAACTGACAGAGTCAGTTAACCAGCTCCTCTAACTGATAGAGTCAGTTAACCAGCTCCTCTAACTGATAGAGTCCCAGGTCAGTTAACCAGCTCCTCTAACTGATAGAGTCCCAGGTCAGTTAACCAGCACCTCTAACTGATAGAGTCAGTTAACCAGCTCCTCTACCTGATAAAGTCCCAGGTCAGTTAACCAGCTCCTCTAACTGATAGAGTCCCAGGTCAGTTAACCAGCTCCTCTAACTGATAGAGTCCCAGGTCAGTTAACCAGCTCCTCTAACTGATAGAGTCCCAGGTCAGTTAACCAGCTCCTCTAACTGATAGAGTCCCAGGTCAGTTAACCAGCTCCTCTAACTGATAGAGTCCCAGGTCAGTTAACCAGCTCCTCTAACTGATAGAGTCAGTTAACCAGCTCCTCTAACTGATAGAGTCCCAGGTCAGTTAACCGGCTCCTCTAACTGATAGAGTCCCAGGTCAGTTAACCAGCTCCTCTAACTGATAGAGTCAGTTAACCAGCTCCTCTAACTGATAGAGTCCCAGGTCAGTTAACCAGCTCCTCTAACTGATAGAGTCCCAGGTCAATTAACCAGCTCCTCTAACTGATAGAGTCCCAGGTCAGTTAACCAGCTCCTCTACCTGATAGAGTCAGTTAACCAGCTCCTCTACCTGATAGAGTCAGTTAACCAGCTCCTCTAACTGATAGAGTCCCAGGTCAGTTAACCAGCTCCTCTAACTGATAGAGTCCCAGGTCAGTTAATCAGCTCCTCTAACTGATAGAGTCAGTTAACCAGCTCCTCTAACTGATAGAGCCCCAGGTCAGTTAACCAGCTCCTCTAACTGACAGAGTCAGTTAACCAGCTCCTCTAACTGATAGAGTCAGTTAACCAGCTCCTCTAACTGATAGAGCCCCAGGTCAGTTAACCAGCTCCTCTAACTGACAGAGTCAGTTAACCAGCTCCTCTAACTGATAGAGTCAGTTAACCAGCTCCTCTAACTGATAGAGTCCCAGGTCAGTTAACCAGCTCCTCTAACTGATAGAGTCCCAGGTCAGTTAATCAGCTCCTCTAACTGATAGAGTCAGTTAACCAGCTCCTCTAACTGATAGAGCCCCAGGTCAGTTAACCAGCTCCTCTAACTGACAGAGTCAGTTAACCAGCTCCTCTAACTGATAGAGTCAGTTAACCAGCTCCTCTAACTGATAGAGTCCCAGGTCAGTTAACCAGCTCCTCTAACTGATAGAGTCCCAGGTCAGTTAACCAGCACCTCTAACTGATAGAGTCAGTTAACCAGCTCCTCTACCTGATAAAGTCCCAGGTCAGTTAACCAGCTCCTCTAACTGATAGAGTCCCAGGTCAGTTAACCAGCTCCTCTAACTGATAGAGTCCCAGGTCAGTTAACCAGCTCCTCTAACTGATAGAGTCCCAGGTCAGTTAACCAGCTCCTCTAACTGATAGAGTCCCAGGTCAGTTAACCAGCTCCTCTAACTGATAGAGTCCCAGGTCAGTTAACCAGCTCCTCTAACTGATAGAGTCAGTTAACCAGCTCCTCTAACTGATAGAGTCCCAGGTCAGTTAACCGGCTCCTCTAACTGATAGAGTCCCAGGTCAGTTAACCAGCTCCTCTAACTGATAGAGTCAGTTAACCAGCTCCTCTAACTGATAGAGTCCCAGGTCAGTTAACCAGCTCCTCTAACTGATAGAGTCCCAGGTCAATTAACCAGCTCCTCTAACTGATAGAGTCCCAGGTCAGTTAACCAGCTCCTCTACCTGATAGAGTCAGTTAACCAGCTCCTCTACCTGATAGAGTCAGTTAACCAGCTCCTCTAACTGATAGAGTCCCAGGTCAGTTAACCAGCTCCTCTAACTGATAGAGTCCCAGGTCAGTTAACCAGCTCCTCTAACTGATAGAGTCCCAGGTCAGTTAACCAGCTCCTCTAACTGATAGAGTCAGTTAACCAGCTCCTCTAACTGATAGAGTCCCAGGTCAGTTAACCAGCTCCTCTAACTGATAGAGTCCCAGGTCAGTTAACCAGCTCCTCTAACTGATAGAGTCCCAGGTCAGTTAACCAGCTCCTCTAACTGATAGAGTCCCAGGTCAGTTAACCAGCTCCTCTAACTGATAGAGTCAGTTAACCAGCTCCTCTAACTGATAGAGTCCCAGGTCAGTTAACCAGCTCCTCTAACTGATAGAGTCCCAGGTCAGTTAACCAGCTCCTCTAACTGATAGAGTCCCAGGTCAGTTAACCAGCTCCTCTAACTGATAGAGTCCCAGGTCAGTTAACCAGCTCCTCTAACTGATAGAGTCCCAGGTCAGTTAACCAGCTCCTCTAACTGATAGAGTCCCAGGTCAGTTAACCAGCTCCTCTAACTGATAGAGTCAGTTAACCAGCTCCTCTAACTGATAGAGTCCCAGGTCAGTTAACCGGCTCCTCTAACTGATAGAGTCCCAGGTCAGTTAACCAGCTCCTCTAACTGATAGAGTCAGTTAACCAGCTCCTCTAACTGATAGAGTCCCAGGTCAGTTAACCAGCTCCTCTAACTGATAGAGTCCCAGGTCAATTAACCAGCTCCTCTAACTGATAGAGTCCCAGGTCAGTTAACCAGCTCCTCTACCTGATAGAGTCAGTTAACCAGCTCCTCTAACTGATTGAGTCAGTTAACCAGCTCCTCTAACTGATAGAGTCCCAGGTCAGTTAACCAGCTCCTCTAACTGATAGAGTCCCAGGTCAGTTAACCAGCTCCTCTAACTGATAGAGTCAGTTAACCAGCTCCTCTAACTGATAGAGTCCCAGGTCAGTTAACCAGCTCCTCTAACTGATAGAGTCAGTTAACCAGTTCCTCTAACTGATAGAGTCAGTTAACCTGCTCCTCTAACTGATAGAGTCCCAGGTCAGTTAACCAGCTCCTCTAACTAATAGAGTCAGTTAACCAGCTCCTCTAACTGATAGAGTCCCAGGTCAGTTAACCAGCTCCTCTAACTGATAGAGTCAGTTAACCAGCTCCTCTACCTGATAGAGTCCCAGGTCAGTTAACCAGCTCCTCTAACTGATAGAGTCCCAGGTCAGTTAACCAGCTCCTCTAACTGATAGAGTCCCAGGTCAGTTAACCAGCTCCTCTAACTGATAGAGTCCCAGGTCAGTTAACCAGCTCCTCTAACTGATAGAGTCCCAGGTCAGTTAACCAGCTCCTCTAACTGATAGAGTCCCAGGTCAGTTAACCAGCTCCTCTAACTGATAGAGTCCCAGGTCAGTTAACCAGCTCCTCTAACTGATAGAGTCAGTTAACCAGCTCCTCTAACTGATAGAGTCAGTTAACCAGCTCCTCTAACTGATAGAGTCCCAGGTCAGTTAACCAGCTCCTCTAACTGATAGAGTCCCAGGTCAGTTAACCAGCTCCTCTAACTGATAGAGTCAGTTAACCAGCTCCTCTAACTGATAGAGTCCCAGGTGAGTTAACCATCTCCTCTAACTGATAGAGTCAGTTAACCAGCTCCTCTAACTGATAGAGTCCCAGGTCAGTTAACCAGCTCCTCTAACTGATAGAGTCAGTTAACCAGCTCCTCTAACTGATAGAGTCAGTTAACCAGCTCCTCTAACTGATAGAGTCAGTTAACCAGCTCCTCTACCTGATAGAGTCCCAGGTCAGTTAACCAGCTCCTCTAACTGATAGAGTCCCAGGTCAGTTAACCAGCTCCTCTAACTGATAGAGTCCCAGGTCAGTTAACCAGCTCCTCTAACTGATAGATTCCCAGGTCAGTTAACCAGCTCCTCTAACTGATAGAGTCCCAGGTCAGTTAACCAGCTCCTCTAACTGATAGAGTCCCAGGTCAGTTAACCAGCTCCTCTAACTGATAGAGTCAGTTAACCAGCTCCTCTAACTGATAGAGTCCCAGGTCAGTTAACCAGCTCCTCTAACTGATAGAGTCCCAGGTCAGTTAACCAGCTCCTCTAACTGATAGAGTCAGTTAACCAGCTCCTCTAACTGATAGAGCCCCAGGTCAGTTAACCAGCTCCTCTAACTGATAGAGTCAGTTAACCAGCGCCTCTAACTGATAGAGTGAGTTAACCAGCTCCTCTAACTGATAGAGTCCCAGGTCAGTTAACCAGCTCCTCTAACTGATAGAGTCCCAGGTCAGTTAACCAGCTCCTCTAACTGATAGAGTCCCAGGTCAGTTAACCAGCTCCTCTAACTGATAGAGTCAGTTAACCAGCTCCTCTAACTGTTAGAGTCCCAGGTCAGTTAACCAGCTCCTCTAACTGATAGAGTCCCAGGTCAGTTAACCAGCTCCTCTAACTGATAGAGTCCCAGGTCAGTTAACCAGCTCCTCTAACTGATAGAGTCCCAGGTCAGTTAACAAGCTCCTCTAACTGATAGAGTCAGTTAACCAGCTCCTCTAACTGATAGAGTCCCAGGTCAGTTAACCAGCTCCTCTAACTGATAGAGTCCCAGGTCAGTTAACCAGCTCCTCTAACTGATAGAGTCCCAGGTCAGTTAACCAGCTCCTCTAACTGATAGAGTCAGTTAACCAGCTCCTCTAACTGATAGAGTCCCAGGTCAGTTAACCAGCTCCTCTAACTGATAGAGTCAGTTAACCAGCTCCTCTAACTGATAGAGTCCCAGGTCAGTTAACCAGCTCCTCTAACTGATAGAGTCCCAGGTCAGTTAACCAGCTCCTCTAACTGATAGAGTCAGTTAACCAGCTCCTCTAACTGATAGAGCCCCAGGTCAGTTAACCAGCTCCTCTAACTGACAGAGTCAGTTAACCAGCTCCTCTAACTGATAGAGTCAGTTAACCAGCTCCTCTAACTGATAGAGTCCCAGGTCAGTTAACCAGCTCCTCTAACTGATAGAGTCCCAGGTCAGTTAACCAGCTCCTCTAACTGATAGAGTCCCAGGTCAGTTAACCAGCTCCTCTAACTGATAGAGTCCCAGGTCAGTTAACCAGCTCCTCTAACTGATAGAGTCCCAGGTCAGTTAACCAGCTCCTCTAACTGATAGAGTCCCAGGTCACTTAACCAGCTCCTCTAACTGATAGAGTCAGTTAACCAGCTCCTCTAACTGATAGAGTCAGTTAACCAGCTCCTCTAACTGATAGAGTCCCAGGTCAGTTAACCAGCTCCTCTAACTGATAGAGTCCCAGGTCAGTTAACCAGCTCCTCTAACTGATAGAGTCAGTTAACCAGCTCCTCTAACTGATAGAGTCCCAGGTGAGTTAACCATCTCCTCTAACTGATAGAGTCAGTTAACCAGCTCCTCTAACTGATAGAGTCCCAGGTCAGTTAACCAGCTCCTCTAACTGATAGAGTCAGTTAACCAGCTCCTCTAACTGATAGAGTCCCAGGTCAGTTAACCAGCTCCTCTAACTGATAGAGTCAGTTAACCAGCTCCTCTACCCGATAGAGTCCCAGGTCAGTTAACCAGCTCCTCTAACTGATAGAGTCCCAGGTCAGTTAACCAGCTCCTCTAACTGATAGAGTCCCAGGTCAGTTAACCAGCTCCTCTAACTGATAGAGTCCCAGGTCAGTTAACCAGCTCCTCTAACTGATAGAGTCAGTTAACCAGCTCCTCTAACTGATAGAGTCCCAGGTCAGTTAACCAGCTCCTCTAACTGATAGAGTCCCAGGTCAGTTAACCAGCTCCTCTAACTGATAGAGTCAGTTAACCAGCTCCTCTAACTGATAGAGCCCCAGGTCAGTTAACCAGCTCCTCTAACTGATAGAGTCAGTTAACCAGCGCCTCTAACTGATAGAGTGAGTTAACCAGCTCCTCTAACTGATAGAGTCCCAGGTCAGTTAACCAGCTCCTCTAACTGATAGAGTCCCAGGTCAGTTAACCAGCTCCTCTAACTGATAGAGTCCCAGGTCAGTTAACCAGCTCCTCTAACTGATAGAGTCAGTTAACCAGCTCCTCTAACTGATAGAGTCCCAGGTCAGTTAACCAGCTCCTCTAACTGATAGAGTCCCAGGTCAGTTAACCAGCTCCTCTAACTGATAGAGTCCCAGGTCAGTTAACCAGCTCCTCTAACTGATAGAGTCCCAGGTCAGTTAACCAGCTCCTCTAACTGATAGAGTCAGTTAACCAGCTCCTCTAACTGATAGAGTCCCAGGTCAGTTAACCAGCTCCTCTAACTGATAGAGTCCCAGGTCAGTTAACCAGCTCCTCTAACTGAAAGAGTCCCAGGTCAGTTAACCAGCTCCTCTAACTGATAGAGTCCCAGGTCAGTTAACCAGCTCCTCTAACTGATAGAGTCAGTTAACCAGCTCCTCTAACTGATAGATTCCCAGGTCAGTTAACCAGCTCCTCTAACTGATAGAGTCCCAGGTCAGTTAACCAGCTCCTCTAACTGATAGAGTCCCAGGTCAGTTAACCAGCTCCTCTAACTGATAGAGTCAGTTAACCAGCTCCTCTAACTGATAGAGTCCCAGGTCAGTTAACCAGCTCCTCTAACTGATAGAGTCCCAGGTCAGTTAACCAGCTCCTCTAACTGATAGAGTCAGTTAACCAGCTCCTCTAACTGATAGAGCCCCAGGTCAGTTAACCAGCTCCTCTAACTGATAGAGTCAGTTAACCAGCGCCTCTAACTGATAGAGTGAGTTAACCAGCTCCTCTAACTGATAGAGTCCCAGGTCAGTTAACCAGCTCCTCTAACTGATAGAGTCCCAGGTCAGTTAACCAGCTCCTCTAACTGATAGAGTCCCAGGTCAGTTAACCAGCTCCTCTAACTGATAGAGTCAGTTAACCAGCTCCTCTAACTGTTAGAGTCCCAGGTCAGTTAACCAGCTCCTCTAACTGATAGAGTCCCAGGTCAGTTAACCAGCTCCTCTAACTGATAGAGTCCCAGGTCAGTTAACCAGCTCCTCTAACTGATAGAGTCCCAGGTCAGTTAACAAGCTCCTCTAACTGATAGAGTCAGTTAACCAGCTCCTCTAACTGATAGAGTCCCAGGTCAGTTAACCAGCTCCTCTAACTGATAGAGTCCCAGGTCAGTTAACCAGCTCCTCTAACTGATAGAGTCCCAGGTCAGTTAACCAGCTCCTCTAACTGATAGAGTCAGTTAACCAGCTCCTCTAACTGATAGAGTCCCAGGTCAGTTAACCAGCTCCTCTAACTGATAGAGTCAGTTAACCAGCTCCTCTAACTGATAGAGTCCCAGGTCAGTTAACCAGCTCCTCTAACTGATAGAGTCCCAGGTCAGTTAACCAGCTCCTCTAACTGATAGAGTCAGTTAACCAGCTCCTCTAACTGATAGAGCCCCAGGTCAGTTAACCAGCTCCTCTAACTGACAGAGTCAGTTAACCAGCTCCTCTAACTGATAGAGTCAGTTAACCAGCTCCTCTAACTGATAGAGTCCCAGGTCAGTTAACCAGCTCCTCTAACTGATAGAGTCCCAGGTCAGTTAACCAGCTCCTCTAACTGATAGAGTCCCAGGTCAGTTAACCAGCTCCTCTAACTGATAGAGTCCCAGGTCAGTTAACCAGCTCCTCTAACTGATAGAGTCCCAGGTCAGTTAACCAGCTCCTCTAACTGATAGAGTCCCAGGTCACTTAACCAGCTCCTCTAACTGATAGAGTCAGTTAACCAGCTCCTCTAACTGATAGAGTCAGTTAACCAGCTCCTCTAACTGATAGAGTCCCAGGTCAGTTAACCAGCTCCTCTAACTGATAGAGTCCCAGGTCAGTTAACCAGCTCCTCTAACTGATAGAGTCAGTTAACCAGCTCCTCTAACTGATAGAGTCCCAGGTGAGTTAACCATCTCCTCTAACTGATAGAGTCAGTTAACCAGCTCCTCTAACTGATAGAGTCCCAGGTCAGTTAACCAGCTCCTCTAACTGATAGAGTCAGTTAACCAGCTCCTCTAACTGATAGAGTCCCAGGTCAGTTAACCAGCTCCTCTAACTGATAGAGTCAGTTAACCAGCTCCTCTACCCGATAGAGTCCCAGGTCAGTTAACCAGCTCCTCTAACTGATAGAGTCCCAGGTCAGTTAACCAGCTCCTCTAACTGATAGAGTCCCAGGTCAGTTAACCAGCTCCTCTAACTGATAGAGTCCCAGGTCAGTTAACCAGCTCCTCTAACTGATAGAGTCAGTTAACCAGCTCCTCTAACTGATAGAGTCCCAGGTCAGTTAACCAGCTCCTCTAACTGATAGAGTCCCAGGTCAGTTAACCAGCTCCTCTAACTGATAGAGTCAGTTAACCAGCTCCTCTAACTGATAGAGCCCCAGGTCAGTTAACCAGCTCCTCTAACTGATAGAGTCAGTTAACCAGCGCCTCTAACTGATAGAGTGAGTTAACCAGCTCCTCTAACTGATAGAGTCCCAGGTCAGTTAACCAGCTCCTCTAACTGATAGAGTCCCAGGTCAGTTAACCAGCTCCTCTAACTGATAGAGTCCCAGGTCAGTTAACCAGCTCCTCTAACTGATAGAGTCAGTTAACCAGCTCCTCTAACTGATAGAGTCCCAGGTCAGTTAACCAGCTCCTCTAACTGATAGAGTCCCAGGTCAGTTAACCAGCTCCTCTAACTGATAGAGTCCCAGGTCAGTTAACCAGCTCCTCTAACTGATAGAGTCCCAGGTCAGTTAACCAGCTCCTCTAACTGATAGAGTCAGTTAACCAGCTCCTCTAACTGATAGAGTCCCAGGTCAGTTAACCAGCTCCTCTAACTGATAGAGTCCCAGGTCAGTTAACCAGCTCCTCTAACTGAAAGAGTCCCAGGTCAGTTAACCAGCTCCTCTAACTGATAGAGTCCCAGGTCAGTTAACCAGCTCCTCTAACTGATAGAGTCAGTTAACCAGCTCCTCTAACTGATAGAGTCCCAGGTCAGTTAACCAGCTCCTCTAACTGATAGAGTCAGTTAACCAGCTCCTCTAACTGATAGAGTCCCAGGTCACTTAACCAGCTCCTCTAACTGATAGAGTCCCAGGTCAGTTAACCAGCTCCTCTAACTGATAGAGTCAGTTAACCAGCTCCTCTAACTGATAGAGCCCCAGGTCAGTTAACCAGCTCCTCTAACTGACAGAGTCAGTTAACCAGCTCCTCTAACTGATAGAGTCAGTTAACCAGCTCCTCTAACTGATAGAGTCCCAGGTCAGTTAACCAGCTCCTCTAACTGATAGAGTCCCAGGTCAGTTAACCAGCTCCTCTAACTGATAGAGTCCCAGGTCAGTTAACCAGCACCTCTAACTGATAGAGTCAGTTAACCAGCTCCTCTACCTGATAAAGTCCCAGGTCAGTTAACCAGCTCCTCTAACTGATAGAGTCCCAGGTCAGTTAACCAGCTCCTCTAACTGATAGAGTCCCAGGTCAGTTAACCAGCTCCTCTAACTGATAGAGTCCCAGGTCAGTTAACCAGCTCCTCTAACTGATAGAGTCCCAGGTCAGTTAACCAGCTCCTCTAACTGATAGAGTCCCAGGTCAGTTAACCAGCTCCTCTAACTGATAGAGTCAGTTAACCAGCTCCTCTAACTGATAGAGTCCCAGGTCAGTTAACCGGCTCCTCTAACTGATAGAGTCCCAGGTCAGTTAACCAGCTCCTCTAACTGATAGAGTCAGTTAACCAGCTCCTCTAACTGATAGAGCCCCAGGTCAGTTAACCAGCTCCTCTAACTGATAGAGTCAGTTAACCAGCTCCTCTAACTGATAGAGTCAGTTAACCAGCTCCTCTAACTGATAGAGTCCCAGGTCAGTTAACCAGCTCCTCTAACTGATAGAGTCCCAGGTCAGTTAACCAGCTCCTCTAACTGATAGAGTCCCAGGTCAGTTAACCAGCTCCTCTAACTGATAGAGTCAATTAACCAGCTCCTCTAACTGATAGAGTCCCAGGTCAGTTAACCAGCTCCTCTAACTGATAGAGTCCCAGGTCACTTAACCAGCTCCTCTAACTGATAGAGTCCCAGGTCAGTTAACCAGCTCCTCTAACTGATAGAGTCCCAGGTCAGTTAACCAGCTCCTCTAACTGATAGAGTCCCAGGTCAGTTAACCAGCTCCTCTAACTGATAGAGTCAGTTAACCAGCTCCTCTAACTGATAGAGTCCCAGGTCAGTTAACCAGCTCCTCTAACTGATAGAGTCCCAGGTCAGTTAACCAGCTCCTCTAACTGATAGAGTCCCAGGTCAGTTAACCAGCTCCTCTAACTGATAGAGTCCCAGGTAGGTTAACCAGCTCCTCTAACTGATAGAGTCCCAGGTCAGTTAACCAGCTCCTCTAACTGATAGAGTTCCAGGTCAGTTAACCAGCTCCTCTAACTGATAGAGTCCCAGGTCAGTTAACCAGCTCCTCTAACTGATAGAGTCCCAGGTCAGTTAACCAGCTCCTCTAACTGATAGAGTCAGTTAACCAGCTCCTCTAACTGATAGAGTCCCAGGTCAGTTAACCAGCTCCTCTAACTGATAGAGTCCCAGGTCAGTTAACCAGCTCCTCTAACTGATAGATTCCCAGGTCAGTTAACCAGCTCCTCTAACTGATAGAGTCCCAGGTCAGTTAACCAGCTCCTCTAACTGATAGAGTCCCAGGTCAGTTAACCAGCTCCTCTAACTGACAGAGTCAGTTAACCAGCTCCTCTAACTGATAGAGTCAGTTAACCAGCTCCTCTAACTGATAGAGTCCCAGGTCAGTTAACCAGCTCCTCTAACTGATAGAGTCCCAGGTCAGTTAACCAGCTCCTCTAACTGATAGAGTCCCAGGTCAGTTAACCAGCACCTCTAACTGATAGAGTCAGTTAACCAGCTCCTCTACCTGATAAAGTCCCAGGTCAGTTAACCAGCTCCTCTAACTGATAGAGTCCCAGGTCAGTTAACCAGCTCCTCTAACTGATAGAGTCCCAGGTCAGTTAACCAGCTCCTCTAACTGATAGAGTCCCAGGTCAGTTAACCAGCTCCTCTAACTGATAGAGTCCCAGGTCAGTTAACCAGCTCCTCTAACTGATAGAGTCCCAGGTCAGTTAACCAGCTCCTCTAACTGATAGAGTCAGTTAACCAGCTCCTCTAACTGATAGAGTCCCACGTCAGTTAACCAGCTCCTCTAACTGATAGAGTCCCAGGTCAGTTAACCAGCTCCTCTAACTGATAGAGTCCCAGGTCAGTTAACCAGCTCCTCTAACTGATAGAGTCCCAGGTCAGTTAACCAGCTCCTCTAACTGATAGAGTCAGTTAACCAGCTCCTCTAACTGATAGAGTCCCAGGTCAGTTAACCAGCTCCTCTAACTGATAGAGTCCCAGGTCAGTTAACCAGCTCCTCTAACTGATAGAGTCCCAGGTCAGTTAACCAGCTCCTCTAACTGATAGAGTCCCAGGTAGGTTAACCAGCTCCTCTAACTGATAGAGTCCCAGGTCAGTTAACCAGCTCCTCTAACTGATAGAGTCAGTTAACCAGCTCCTCTAACTGATAGAGTTCCAGGTCAGTTAACCAGCTCCTCTAACTGATAGAGTCCCAGGTCAGTTAACCAGCTCCTCTAACTGATAGAGTCAGTTAACCAGCTCCTCTAACTGATAGATTCCCAGGTCAGTTAACCAGCTCCTCTAACTGATAGAGTCCCAGGTCAGTTACTAACCAGCTCCTCTAACTGATAGAGTCCCAGGTCAGTTAACCAGCTCCTGTAAAAGATAGAGTCCCAGGTCAGTTAACCAGCTCCTCTAACTGATAGAGTCCCAGGTCAGTTAACCAGCTCCTCTAACTGATAGAGTCAGTTAACCAGCTCCTCTAACTGATAGAGTCCCAGGTCAGTTAACCAGCTCCTCTAACTGATAGAGTCCCAGGTCAGTTAACCAGCTCCTCTAACTGATAGAGTCCCAGGTCAGTTAACCAGCTCCTCTAACTGATAGAGTCCCAGGTAGGTTAACCAGCTCCTCTAACTGATAGAGTCCCAGGTCAGTTAACCAGCTCCTCTAACTGATAGAGTCAGTTAACCAGCTCCTCTAACTGATAGAGTTCCAGGTCAGTTAACCAGCTCCTCTAACTGATAGAGTCCCAGGTCAGTTAACCAGCTCCTCTAACTGATAGAGTCCCAGGTCAGTTAACCAGCTCCTCTAACTGATAGAGTCAGTTAACCAGCTCCTCTAACTGATAGAGTCCCAGGTCAGTTAACCAGCTCCTCTAACTGATAGAGTCCCAGGTCAGTTAACCAGCTCCTCTAACTGATAGATTCCCAGGTCAGTTAACCAGCTCCTCTAACTGATAGAGTCCCAGGTCAGTTAACCAGCTCCTCTAACTGATAGAGTCCCAGGTCAGTTAACCAGCTCCTCTAACTGACAGAGTCAGTTAACCAGCTCCTCTAACTGATAGAGTCAGTTAACCAGCTCCTCTAACTGATAGAGTCCCAGGTCAGTTAACCAGCTCCTCTAACTGATAGAGTCCCAGGTCAGTTAACCAGCACCTCTAACTGATAGAGTCAGTTAACCAGCTCCTCTACCTGATAAAGTCCCAGGTCAGTTAACCAGCTCCTCTAACTGATAGAGTCCCAGGTCAGTTAACCAGCTCCTCTAACTGCTAGAGTCCCAGGTCAGTTAACCAGCTCCTCTAACTGATAGAGTCAGTTAACCAGCTCCTCTAACTGATAGAGTTCCAGGTCAGTTAACCAGCTCCTCTAACTGATAGAGTCCCAGGTCAGTTAACCAGCTCCTCTAACTGATAGAGTCCCAGGTCAGTTAACCAGCTCCTCTAACTGATAGAGTCAGTTAACCAGCTCCTCTAACTGATAGAGTCCCAGGTCAGTTAACCAGCTCCTCTAACTGATAGAGTCCCAGGTCAGTTAACCAGTTCCTCTAACTGATAGATTCCCAGGTCAGTTAACCAGCTCCTCTAACTGATAGAGTCCCAGGTCAGTTAACCAGCTCCTCTAACTGACAGAGTCAGTTAACCAGCTCCTCTAACTGATAGAGTCAGTTAACCAGCTCCTCTAACTGATAGAGTCCCAGGTCAGTTAACCAGCTCCTCTAACTGATAGAGTCCCAGGTCAGTTAACCAGCTCCTCTAACTGATAGAGTCCCAGGTCAGTTAACCAGCACCTCTAACTGATAGAGTCAGTTAACCAGCTCCTCTACCTGATAAAGTCCCAGGTCAGTTAACCAGCTCCTCTAACTGATAGAGTCCCAGGTCAGTTAACCAGCTCCTCTAACTGATAGAGTCCCAGGTCAGTTAACCAGCTCCTCTAACTGATAGAGTCCCAGGTCAGTTAACCAGCACCTCTAACTGATAGAGTCAGTTAACCAGCTCCTCTACCTGATAAAGTCCCAGGTCAGTTAACCAGCTCCTCTAACTGATAGAGTCCCAGGTCAGTTAACCAGCTCCTCTAACTGATAGAGTCCCAGGTCAGTTAACCAGCTCCTCTAACTGATAGAGTCCCAGGTCAGTTAACCAGCTCCTCTAACTGATAGAGTCCCAGGTCAGTTAACCAGCTCCTCTAACTGATAGAGTCCCAGGTCATTTAACCAGCTCCTCTAACTGATAGAGTCAGTTAACCAGCTCCTCTAACTGATAGAGTCCCAGGTCAGTTAACCGGCTCCTCTAACTGATAGAGTCCCAGGTCAGTTAACCAGCTCCTCTAACTGATAGAGTCAGTTAACCAGCTCCTCTAACTGATAGAGTCAGTTAACCAGCTCCTCTAACTGATAGAGTCCCAGGTCAGTTAACCAGCTCCTCTAACTGATAGAGTCCCAGGTCAATTAACCAGCTCCTCTAACTGATAGAGTCCCAGGTCAGTTAACCAGCTCCTCTACCTGATAGAGTCAGTTAACCAGCTCCTCTACCTGATAGAGTCAGTTAACCAGCTCCTCTAACTGATTGAGTCAGTTAACCAGCTCCTCTAACTGATAGAGTCCCAGGTCAGTTAACCAGCTCCTCTAACTGATAGAGTCCCAGGTCAGTTAACCAGCTCCTCTAACTGATAGAGTCAGTTAACCAGCTCCTCTAACTGATAGAGTCCCAGGTCAGTTAACCAGCTCCTCTAACTGATAGAGTCAGTTAACCAGTTCCTCTAACTGATAGAGTCAGTTAACCAGCTCCTCTAACTGATAGAGTCCCAGGTCAGTTAACCAGCTCCTCTAACTAATAGAGTCAGTTAACCAGCTCCTCTAACTGATAGAGTCCCAGGTCAGTTAACCAGCTCCTCTAACTGATAGAGTCAGTTAACCAGCTCCTTTACCTGATAGAGTCCCAGGTCAGTTAACCAGCTCCTCTAACTGATAGAGTCCCAGGTCAGTTAACCAGCTCCTCTAACTGATAGAGTCCCAGGTCAGTTAACCAGCTCCTCTAACTGATAGAGTCCCAGGTCAGTTAACCAGCTCCTCTAACTGATAGAGTCCCAGGTCAGTTAACCAGCTCCTCTAACTGATAGAGTCCCAGGTCAGTTAACCAGCTCCTCTAACTGATAGAGTCCCAGGTCAGTTAACCAGCTCCTCTAACTGATAGAGTCAGTTAACCAGCTCCTCTAACTGATAGAGTCAGTTAACCAGCTCCTCTAACTGATAGAGTCCCAGGTCAGTTAACCAGCTCCTCTAACTGATAGAGTCCCAGGTCAGTTAACCAGCTCCTCTAACTGATAGAGTCAGTTAACCAGCTCCTCTAACTGATAGAGTCCCAGGTGAGTTAACCATCTCCTCTAACTGATAGAGTCAGTTAACCAGCTCCTCTAACTGATAGAGTCCCAGGTCAGTTAACCAGCTCCTCTAACTGATAGAGTCAGTTAACCAGCTCCTCTAACTGATAGAGTCAGTTAACCAGCTCCTCTAACTGATAGAGTCAGTTAACCAGCTCCTCTACCTGATAGAGTCCCAGGTCAGTTAACCAGCTCCTCTAACTGATAGAGTCCCAGGTCAGTTAACCAGCTCCTCTAACTGATAGAGTCCCAGGTCAGTTAACCAGCTCCTCTAACTGATAGATTCCCAGGTCAGTTAACCAGCTCCTCTAACTGATAGAGTCCCAGGTCAGTTAACCAGCTCCTCTAACTGATAGAGTCCCAGGTCAGTTAACCAGCTCCTCTAACTGATAGAGTCAGTTAACCAGCTCCTCTAACTGATAGAGTCCCAGGTCAGTTAACCAGCTCCTCTAACTGATAGAGTCCCATGTCAGTTAACCAGCTCCTCTAACTGATAGAGTCAGTTAACCAGCTCCTCTAACTGATAGAGCCCCAGGTCAGTTAACCAGCTCCTCTAACTGATAGAGTCAGTTAACCAGCGCCTCTAACTGATAGAGTGAGTTAACCAGCTCCTCTAACTGATAGAGTCCCAGGTCAGTTAACCAGCTCCTCTAACTGATAGAGTCCCAGGTCAGTTAACCAGCTCCTCTAACTGATAGAGTCCCAGGTCAGTTAACCAGCTCCTCTAACTGATAGAGTCAGTTAACCAGCTCCTCTAACTGTTAGAGTCCCAGGTCAGTTAACCAGCTCCTCTAACTGATAGAGTCCCAGGTCAGTTAACCAGCTCCTCTAACTGATAGAGTCCCAGGTCAGTTAACCAGCTCCTCTAACTGATAGAGTCCCAGGTCAGTTAACCAGCTCCTCTAACTGATAGAGTCAGTTAACCAGCTCCTCTAACTGATAGAGTCCCAGGTCAGTTAACCAGCTCCTCTAACTGATAGAGTCCCAGGTCAGTTAACCAGCTCCTCTAACTGATAGAGTCCCAGGTCAGTTAACCAGCTCCTCTAACTGATAGAGTCAGTTAACCAGCTCCTCTAACTGATAGAGTCCCAGGTCAGTTAACCAGCTCCTCTAACTGATAGAGTCAGTTAACCAGCTCCTCTAACTGATAGAGTCCCAGGTCAGTTAACCAGCTCCTCTAACTGATAGAGTCCCAGGTCAGTTAACCAGCTCCTCTAACTGATAGAGTCAGTTAACCAGCTCCTCTAACTGATAGAGCCCCAGGTCAGTTAACCAGCTCCTCTAACTGACAGAGTCAGTTAACCAGCTCCTCTAACTGATAGAGTCAGTTAACCAGCTCCTCTAACTGATAGAGTCCCAGGTCAGTTAACCAGCTCCTCTAACTGATAGAGTCCCAGGTCAGTTAACCAGCTCCTCTAACTGATAGAGTCCCAGGTCAGTTAACCAGCTCCTCTAACTGATAGAGTCCCAGGTCAGTTAACCAGCTCCTCTAACTGATAGAGTCCCAGGTCAGTTAACCAGCTCCTCTAACTGATAGAGTCCCAGGTCACTTAACCAGCTCCTCTAACTGATAGAGTCAGTTAACCAGCTCCTCTAACTGATAGAGTCAGTTAACCAGCTCCTCTAACTGATAGAGTCCCAGGTCAGTTAACCAGCTCCTCTAACTGATAGAGTCCCAGGTCAGTTAACCAGCTCCTCTAACTGATAGAGTCAGTTAACCAGCTCCTCTAACTGATAGAGTCCCAGGTGAGTTAACCATCTCCTCTAACTGATAGAGTCAGTTAACCAGCTCCTCTAACTGATAGAGTCCCAGGTCAGTTAACCAGCTCCTCTAACTGATAGAGTCAGTTAACCAGCTCCTCTAACTGATAGAGTCCCAGGTCAGTTAACCAGCTCCTCTAACTGATAGAGTCAGTTAACCAGCTCCTCTACCCGATAGAGTCCCAGGTCAGTTAACCAGCTCCTCTAACTGATAGAGTCCCAGGTCAGTTAACCAGCTCCTCTAACTGATAGAGTCCCAGGTCAGTTAACCAGCTCCTCTAACTGATAGAGTCCCAGGTCAGTTAACCAGCTCCTCTAACTGATAGAGTCAGTTAACCAGCTCCTCTAACTGATAGAGTCCCAGGTCAGTTAACCAGCTCCTCTAACTGATAGAGTCAGTTAACCAGCTCCTCTAACTGTTAGAGTCCCAGGTCAGTTAACCAGCTCCTCTAACTGATAGAGTCCCAGGTCAGTTAACCAGCTCCTCTAACTGATAGAGTCCCAGGTCAGTTAACCAGCTCCTCTAACTGATAGAGTCCCAGGTCAGTTAACCAGCTCCTCTAACTGATAGAGTCAGTTAACCAGCTCCTCTAACTGATAGAGTCCCAGGTCAGTTAACCAGCTCCTCTAACTGATAGAGTCCCAGGTCAGTTAACCAGCTCCTCTAACTGATAGAGTCCCAGGTCAGTTAACCAGCTCCTCTAACTGATAGAGTCAGTTAACCAGCTCCTCTAACTGATAGAGTCCCAGGTCAGTTAACCAGCTCCTCTAACTGATAGAGTCAGTTAACCAGCTCCTCTAACTGATAGAGTCCCAGGTCAGTTAACCAGCTCCTCTAACTGATAGAGTCCCAGGTCAGTTAACCAGCTCCTCTAACTGATAGAGTCAGTTAACCAGCTCCTCTAACTGATAGAGCCCCAGGTCAGTTAACCAGCTCCTCTAACTGACAGAGTCAGTTAACCAGCTCCTCTAACTGATAGAGTCAGTTAACCAGCTCCTCTAACTGATAGAGTCCCAGGTCAGTTAACCAGCTCCTCTAACTGATAGAGTCCCAGGTCAGTTAACCAGCTCCTCTAACTGATAGAGTCCCAGGTCAGTTAACCAGCTCCTCTAACTGATAGAGTCCCAGGTCAGTTAACCAGCTCCTCTAACTGATAGAGTCCCAGGTCAGTTAACCAGCTCCTCTAACTGATAGAGTCCCAGGTCACTTAACCAGCTCCTCTAACTGATAGAGTCAGTTAACCAGCTCCTCTAACTGATAGAGTCAGTTAACCAGCTCCTCTAACTGATAGAGTCCCAGGTCAGTTAACCAGCTCCTCTAACTGATAGAGTCCCAGGTCAGTTAACCAGCTCCTCTAACTGATAGAGTCAGTTAACCAGCTCCTCTAACTGATAGAGTCCCAGGTGAGTTAACCATCTCCTCTAACTGATAGAGTCAGTTAACCAGCTCCTCTAACTGATAGAGTCCCAGGTCAGTTAACCAGCTCCTCTAACTGATAGAGTCAGTTAACCAGCTCCTCTAACTGATAGAGTCCCAGGTCAGTTAACCAGCTCCTCTAACTGATAGAGTCAGTTAACCAGCTCCTCTACCCGATAGAGTCCCAGGTCAGTTAACCAGCTCCTCTAACTGATAGAGTCCCAGGTCAGTTAACCAGCTCCTCTAACTGATAGAGTCCCAGGTCAGTTAACCAGCTCCTCTAACTGATAGAGTCCCAGGTCAGTTAACCAGCTCCTCTAACTGATAGAGTCAGTTAACCAGCTCCTCTAACTGATAGAGTCCCAGGTCAGTTAACCAGCTCCTCTAACTGATAGAGTCCCAGGTCAGTTAACCAGCTCCTCTAACTGATAGAGTCAGTTAACCAGCTCCTCTAACTGATAGAGCCCCAGGTCAGTTAACCAGCTCCTCTAACTGATAGAGTCAGTTAACCAGCGCCTCTAACTGATAGAGTGAGTTAACCAGCTCCTCTAACTGATAGAGTCCCAGGTCAGTTAACCAGCTCCTCTAACTGATAGAGTCCCAGGTCAGTTAACCAGCTCCTCTAACTGATAGAGTCCCAGGTCAGTTAACCAGCTCCTCTAACTGATAGAGTCAGTTAACCAGCTCCTCTAACTGATAGAGTCCCAGGTCAGTTAACCAGCTCCTCTAACTGATAGAGTCCCAGGTCAGTTAACCAGCTCCTCTAACTGATAGAGTCCCAGGTCAGTTAACCAGCTCCTCTAACTGATAGAGTCCCAGGTCAGTTAACCAGCTCCTCTAACTGATAGAGTCAGTTAACCAGCTCCTCTAACTGATAGAGTCCCAGGTCAGTTAACCAGCTCCTCTAACTGATAGAGTCCCAGGTCAGTTAACCAGCTCCTCTAACTGAAAGAGTCCCAGGTCAGTTAACCAGCTCCTCTAACTGATAGAGTCCCAGGTCAGTTAACCAGCTCCTCTAACTGATAGAGTCAGTTAACCAGCTCCTCTAACTGATAGAGTCCCAGGTCAGTTAACCAGCTCCTCTAACTGATAGAGTCAGTTAACCAGCTCCTCTAACTGATAGAGTCCCAGGTCACTTAACCAGCTCCTCTAACTGATAGAGTCCCAGGTCAGTTAACCAGCTCCTCTAACTGATAGAGTCAGTTAACCAGCTCCTCTAACTGATAGAGCCCCAGGTCAGTTAACCAGCTCCTCTAACTGACAGAGTCAGTTAACCAGCTCCTCTAACTGATAGAGTCAGTTAACCAGCTCCTCTAACTGATAGAGTCCCAGGTCAGTTAACCAGCTCCTCTAACTGATAGAGTCCCAGGTCAGTTAACCAGCTCCTCTAACTGATAGAGTCCCAGGTCAGTTAACCAGCACCTCTAACTGATAGAGTCAGTTAACCAGCTCCTCTACCTGATAAAGTCCCAGGTCAGTTAACCAGCTCCTCTAACTGATAGAGTCCCAGGTCAGTTAACCAGCTCCTCTAACTGATAGAGTCCCAGGTCAGTTAACCAGCTCCTCTAACTGATAGAGTCCCAGGTCAGTTAACCAGCTCCTCTAACTGATAGAGTCCCAGGTCAGTTAACCAGCTCCTCTAACTGATAGAGTCCCAGGTCAGTTAACCAGCTCCTCTAACTGATAGAGTCAGTTAACCAGCTCCTCTAACTGATAGAGTCCCAGGTCAGTTAACCGGCTCCTCTAACTGATAGAGTCCCAGGTCAGTTAACCAGCTCCTCTAACTGATAGAGTCAGTTAACCAGCTCCTCTAACTGATAGAGCCCCAGGTCAGTTAACCAGCTCCTCTAACTGATAGAGTCAGTTAACCAGCTCCTCTAACTGATAGAGTCAGTTAACCAGCTCCTCTAACTGATAGAGTCCCAGGTCAGTTAACCAGCTCCTCTAACTGATAGAGTCCCAGGTCAGTTAACCAGCTCCTCTAACTGATAGAGTCCCAGGTCAGTTAACCAGCTCCTCTAACTGATAGAGTCAGTTAACCAGCTCCTCTAACTGATAGAGTCCCAGGTCAGTTAACCAGCTCCTCTAACTGATAGAGTCCCAGGTCAGTTAACCAGCTCCTCTAACTGATAGAGTCCCAGGTCAGTTAACCAGCTCCTCTAACTGATAGAGTCCCAGGTCAGTTAACCAGCTCCTCTAACTGATAGAGTCAGTTAACCAGCTCCTCTAACTGATAGAGTCCCAGGTCAGTTAACCAGCTCCTCTAACTGATAGAGTCCCAGGTCAGTTAACCAGCTCCTCTAACTGATAGAGTCCCAGGTCAGTTAACCAGCTCCTCTAACTGATAGAGTCCCAGGTAGGTTAACCAGCTCCTCTAACTGATAGAGTCCCAGGTCAGTTAACCAGCTCCTCTAACTGATAGAGTCAGTTAACCAGCTCCTCTAACTGATAGAGTTCCAGGTCAGTTAACCAGCTCCTCTAACTGATAGAGTCCCAGGTCAGTTAACCAGCTCCTCTAACTGATAGAGTCCCAGGTCAGTTAACCAGCTCCTCTAACTGATAGAGTCAGTTAACCAGCTCCTCTAACTGATAGAGTCCCAGGTCAGTTAACCAGCTCCTCTAACTGATAGAGTCCCAGGTCAGTTAACCAGCTCCTCTAACTGATAGATTCCCAGGTCAGTTAACCAGCTCCTCTAACTGAATCAGTCAGTTAACCAGCTCCTCTAACTGATAGAGTCCCAGGTCAGTTAACCAGCTCCTCTAACTGACAGAGTCAGTTAACCAGCTCCTCTAACTGATAGAGTCAGTTAACCAGCTCCTCTAACTGATAGAGTCCCAGGTCAGTTAACCAGCTCCTCTAACTGATAGAGTCCCAGGTCAGTTAACCAGCTCCTCTAACTGATAGAGTCCCAAGTCAGTTAACCAGCACCTCTAACTGATAGAGTCAGTTAACCAGCTCCTCTACCTGATAAAGTCCCAGGTCAGTTAACCAGCTCCTCTAACTGATAGAGTCCCAGGTCAGTTAACCAGCTCCTCTAACTGATAGAGTCCCAGGTCAGTTAACCAGCTCCTCTAACTGATAGAGTCCCAGGTCAGTTAACCAGCTCCTCTAACTGATAGAGTCCCAGGTCAGTTAACCAGCTCCTCTAACTGATAGAGTCCCAGGTCAGTTAACCAGCTCCTCTAACTGATAGAGTCAGTTAACCAGCTCCTCTAACTGATAGAGTCCCAGGTCAGTTAACCAGCTCCTCTAACTGATAGAGTCCCAGGTCAGTTAACCAGCTCCTCTAACTGATAGAGTCCCAGGTCAGTTAACCAGCTCCTCTAACTGATAGAGTCCCAGGTCAGTTAACCAGCTCCTCTAACTGATAGAGTCAGTTAACCAGCTCCTCTAACTGATAGAGTCCCAGGTCAGTTAACCAGCTCCTCTAACTGATAGAGTCCCAGGTCAGTTAACCAGCTCCTCTAACTGATAGAGTCCCAGGTCAGTTAACCAGCTCCTCTAACTGATAGAGTCCCAGGTAGGTTAACCAGCTCCTCTAACTGATAGAGTCCCAGGTCAGTTAACCAGCTCCTCTAACTGATAGAGTCAGTTAACCAGCTCCTCTAACTGATAGAGTTCCAGGTCAGTTAACCAGCTCCTCTAACTGATAGAGTCCCAGGTCAGTTAACCAGCTCCTCTAACTGATAGAGTCCCAGGTCAGTTAACCAGCTCCTCTAACTGATAGAGTCAGTTAACCAGCTCCTCTAACTGATAGAGTCCCAGGTCAGTTAACCAGCTCCTCTAACTGATAGAGTCCCAGGTCAGTTAACCAGCTCCTCTAACTGATAGATTCCCAGGTCAGTTAACCAGCTCCTCTAACTGATAGAGTCCCAGGTCAGTTACTAACCAGCTCCTCTAACTGATAGAGTCCCAGGTCAGTTAACCAGCTCCTCTAACTGATAGAGTCCCAGGTCAGTTAACCAGCTCCTCTAACTGATAGAGTCCCAGGTCAGTTAACCAGCTCCTCTAACTGACAGAGTCAGTTAACCAGCTCCTCTAACTGATAGAGTCAGTTAACCAGCTCCTCTAACTGATAGAGTCCCAGGTCAGTTAACCAGCTCCTCTAACTGATAGAGCCCCAGGTCAGTTAACCAGCTCCTCTAACTGACAGAGTCAGTTAACCAGCTCCTCTAACTGATAGAGTCAGTTAACCAGCTCCTCTAACTGATAGAGTCCCAGGTCAGTTAACCAGCTCCTCTAACTGATAGAGTCCCAGGTCAGTTAACCAGCTCCTCTAACTGATAGAGTCCCAGGTCAGTTAACCAGCACCTCTAACTGATAGAGTCAGTTAACCAGCTCCTCTACCTGATAAAGTCCCAGGTCAGTTAACCAGCTCCTCTAACTGATAGAGTCCCAGGTCAGTTAACCAGCTCCTCTAACTGATAGAGTCCCAGGTCAGTTAACCAGCTCCTCTAACTGATAGAGTCAGTTAACCAGCTCCTCTAACTGATAGTCCCAGGTCAGTTAACCAGCTCCTCTAACTGATAGAGTCCCAGGTCAGTTAACCAGCTCCTCTAACTGATAGAGTCAGTTAACCAGCTCCTCTAACTGATAGAGTCCCAGGTCAGTTAACCGGCTCCTCTAACTGATAGAGTCAGTTAACCAGCTCCTCTAACTGATAGAGTCAGTTAACCAGCTCCTCTAACTGATAGAGTCCCAGGTCAGTTAACCAGCTCCTCTAACTGATAGAGTCCCAGGTCAGTTAACCAGCTCCTCTAACTGATAGAGTCCCAGGTCAGTTAACCAGCTCCTCTAACTGATAGAGTCAGTTAACCAGCTCCTCTAACTGATAGAGTCCCAGGTCAGTTAACCAGCTCCTCTAACTGATAGAGTCCCAGGTCAGTTAACCAGCTCCTCTAACTGATAGAGTCCCAGGTCAGTTAACCAGCTCCTCTAACTGATAGAGTCCCAGGTCAGTTAACCAGCTCCTCTAACTGATAGAGTCAGTTAACCAGCTCCTCTAACTGATAGAGTCCCAGGTCAGTTAACCAGCTCCTCTAACTGATAGAGTCCCAGGTCAGTTAACCAGCTCCTCTAACTGATAGAGTCCCAGGTCAGTTAACCAGCTCCTCTAACTGATAGAGTCCCAGGTAGGTTAACCAGCTCCTCTAACTGATAGAGTCCCAGGTCAGTTAACCAGCTCCTCTAACTGATAGAGTCAGTTAACCAGCTCCTCTAACTGATAGAGTTCCAGGTCAGTTAACCAGCTCCTCTAACTGATAGAGTCCCAGGTCAGTTAACCAGCTCCTCTAACTGATAGAGTCCCAGGTCAGTTAACCAGCTCCTCTAACTGATAGAGTCAGTTAACCAGCTCCTCTAACTGATAGAGTCCCAGGTCAGTTAACCAGCTCCTCTAACTGATAGAGTCCCAGGTCAGTTAACCAGCTCCTCTAACTGATAGATTCCCAGGTCAGTTAACCAGCTCCTCTAACTGATAGAGTCCCAGGTCAGTTAACCAGCTCCTCTAACTGATAGAGTCCCAGGTCAGTTAACCAGCTCCTCTAACTGACAGAGTCAGTTAACCAGCTCCTCTAACTGATAGAGTCAGTTAACCAGCTCCTCTAACTGATAGAGTCCCAGGTCAGTTAACCAGCTCCTCTAACTGATAGAGTCCCAGGTCAGTTAACCAGCTCCTCTAACTGATAGAGTCCCAAGTCAGTTAACCAGCACCTCTAACTGATAGAGTCAGTTAACCAGCTCCTCTACCTGATAAAGTCCCAGGTCAGTTAACCAGCTCCTCTAACTGATAGAGTCCCAGGTCAGTTAACCAGCTCCTCTAACTGATAGAGTCCCAGGTCAGTTAACCAGCTCCTCTAACTGATAGAGTCCCAGGTCAGTTAACCAGCTCCTCTAACTGATAGAGTCCCAGGTCAGTTAACCAGCTCCTCTAACTGACAGAGTCAGTTAACCAGCTCCTCTAACTGATAGAGTCAGTTAACCAGCTCCTCTAACTGATAGAGTCCCAGGTCAGTTAACCAGCTCCTCTAACTGATAGAGCCCCAGGTCAGTTAACCAGCTCCTCTAACTGACAGAGTCAGTTAACCAGCTCCTCTAACTGATAGAGTCAGTTAACCAGCTCCTCTAACTGATAGAGTCCCAGGTCAGTTAACCAGCTCCTCTAACTGATAGAGTCCCAGGTCAGTTAACCAGCTCCTCTAACTGATAGAGTCCCAGGTCAGTTAACCAGCACCTCTAACTGATAGAGTCAGTTAACCAGCTCCTCTACCTGATAAAGTCCCAGGTCAGTTAACCAGCTCCTCTAACTGATAGAGTCCCAGGTCAGTTAACCAGCTCCTCTAACTGATAGAGTCCCAGGTCAGTTAACCAGCTCCTCTAACTGATAGAGTCAGTTAACCAGCTCCTCTAACTGATAGTCCCAGGTCAGTTAACCAGCTCCTCTAACTGATAGAGTCCCAGGTCAGTTAACCAGCTCCTCTAACTGATAGAGTCAGTTAACCAGCTCCTCTAACTGATAGAGTCCCAGGTCAGTTAACCGGCTCCTCTAACTGATAGAGTCAGTTAACCAGCTCCTCTAACTGATAGAGTCAGTTAACCAGCTCCTCTAACTGATAGAGTCCCAGGTCAGTTAACCAGCTCCTCTAACTGATAGAGTCCCAGGTCAGTTAACCAGCTCCTCTAACTGATAGAGTCCCAGGTCAGTTAACCAGCTCCTCTAACTGATAGAGTCAGTTAACCAGCTCCTCTAACTGATAGAGTCCCAGGTCAGTTAACCAGCTCCTCTAACTGATAGAGTCCCAGGTCAGTTAACCAGCTCCTCTAACTGATAGAGTCCCAGGTCAGTTAACCAGCTCCTCTAACTGATAGAGTCCCAGGTCAGTTAACCAGCTCCTCTAACTGATAGAGTCAGTTAACCAGCTCCTCTAACTGATAGAGTCCCAGGTCAGTTAACCAGCTCCTCTAACTGATAGAGTCCCAGGTCAGTTAACCAGCTCCTCTAACTGATAGAGTCCCAGGTCAGTTAACCAGCTCCTCTAACTGATAGAGTCCCAGGTAGGTTAACCAGCTCCTCTAACTGATAGAGTCCCAGGTCAGTTAACCAGCTCCTCTAACTGATAGAGTCAGTTAACCAGCTCCTCTAACTGATAGAGTTCCAGGTCAGTTAACCAGCTCCTCTAACTGATAGAGTCCCAGGTCAGTTAACCAGCTCCTCTAACTGATAGAGTCCCAGGTCAGTTAACCAGCTCCTCTAACTGATAGAGTCAGTTAACCAGCTCCTCTAACTGATAGAGTCCCAGGTCAGTTAACCAGCTCCTCTAACTGATAGAGTCCCAGGTCAGTTAACCAGCTCCTCTAACTGATAGATTCCCAGGTCAGTTAACCAGCTCCTCTAACTGATAGAGTCCCAGGTCAGTTAACCAGCTCCTCTAACTGATAGAGTCCCAGGTCAGTTAACCAGCTCCTCTAACTGACAGAGTCAGTTAACCAGCTCCTCTAACTGATAGAGTCAGTTAACCAGCTCCTCTAACTGATAGAGTCCCAGGTCAGTTAACCAGCTCCTCTAACTGATAGAGTCCCAGGTCAGTTAACCAGCTCCTCTAACTGATAGAGTCCCAAGTCAGTTAACCAGCACCTCTAACTGATAGAGTCAGTTAACCAGCTCCTCTACCTGATAAAGTCCCAGGTCAGTTAACCAGCTCCTCTAACTGATAGAGTCCCAGGTCAGTTAACCAGCTCCTCTAACTGATAGAGTCCCAGGTCAGTTAACCAGCTCCTCTAACTGATAGAGTCCCAGGTCAGTTAACCAGCTCCTCTAACTGATAGAGTCCCAGGTCAGTTAACCAGCTCCTCTAACTGATAGAGTCCCAGGTCAGTTAACCAGCTCCTCTAACTGATAGAGTCAGTTAACCAGCTCCTCTAACTGATAGAGTCCCAGGTCAGTTAACCAGCTCCTCTAACTGATAGAGTCCCAGGTCAGTTAACCAGCTCCTCTAACTGATAGAGTCCCAGGTCAGTTAACCAGCTCCTCTAACTGATAGAGTCCCAGGTCAGTTAACCAGCTCCTCTAACTGATAGAGTCAGTTAACCAGCTCCTCTAACTGATAGAGTCCCAGGTCAGTTAACCAGCTCCTCTAACTGATAGAGTCCCAGGTCAGTTAACCAGCTCCTCTAACTGATAGAGTCCCAGGTCAGTTAACCAGCTCCTCTAACTGATAGAGTCCCAGGTAGGTTAACCAGCTCCTCTAACTGATAGAGTCCCAGGTCAGTTAACCAGCTCCTCTAACTGATAGAGTCAGTTAACCAGCTCCTCTAACTGATAGAGTTCCAGGTCAGTTAACCAGCTCCTCTAACTGATAGAGTCCCAGGTCAGTTAACCAGCTCCTCTAACTGATAGAGTCCCAGGTCAGTTAACCAGCTCCTCTAACTGATAGAGTCAGTTAACCAGCTCCTCTAACTGATAGAGTCCCAGGTCAGTTAACCAGCTCCTCTAACTGATAGAGTCCCAGGTCAGTTAACCAGCTCCTCTAACTGATAGATTCCCAGGTCAGTTAACCAGCTCCTCTAACTGATAGAGTCCCAGGTCAGTTACTAACCAGCTCCTCTAACTGATAGAGTCCCAGGTCAGTTAACCAGCTCCTGTAAAAGATAGAGTCCCAGGTCAGTTAACCAGCTCCTCTAACTGATAGAGTCCCAGGTCAGTTAACCAGCTCCTCTAACTGATAGAGTCAGTTAACCAGCTCCTCTAACTGATAGAGTCCCAGGTCAGTTAACCAGCTCCTCTAACTGATAGAGTCCCAGGTCAGTTAACCAGCTCCTCTAACTGATAGAGTCCCAGGTCAGTTAACCAGCTCCTCTAACTGATAGAGTCCCAGGTAGGTTAACCAGCTCCTCTAACTGATAGAGTCCCAGGTCAGTTAACCAGCTCCTCTAACTGATAGAGTCAGTTAACCAGCTCCTCTAACTGATAGAGTTCCAGGTCAGTTAACCAGCTCCTCTAACTGATAGAGTCCCAGGTCAGTTAACCAGCTCCTCTAACTGATAGAGTCCCAGGTCAGTTAACCAGCTCCTCTAACTGATAGAGTCAGTTAACCAGCTCCTCTAACTGATAGAGTCCCAGGTCAGTTAACCAGCTCCTCTAACTGATAGAGTCCCAGGTCAGTTAAGCAGATCCTCTAACTGATAGATTCCCAGGTCAGTTAACCAGCTCCTCTAACTGATAGAGTCCCAGGTCAGTTAACCAGCTCCTCTAACTGATAGAGTCCCAGGTCAGTTAACCAGCTCCTCTAACTGACAGAGTCAGTTAACCAGCTCCTCTAACTGATAGAGTCAGTTAACCAGCTCCTCTAACTGATAGAGTCCCAGGTCAGTTAACCAGCTCCTCTAACTGATAGAGTCCCAGGTCAGTTAACCAGCTCCTCTAACTGATAGAGTCCCAGGTCAGTTAACCAGCACCTCTAACTGATAGAGTCAGTTAACCAGCTCCTCTACCTGATAAAGTCCCAGGTCAGTTAACCAGCTCCTCTAACTGATAGAGTCCCAGGTCAGTTAACCAGCTCCTCTAACTGATAGAGTCCCAGGTCAGTTAACCAGCTCCTCTAACTGATAGAGTCAGTTAACCAGCTCCTCTAACTGATAGAGTTCCAGGTCAGTTAACCAGCTCCTCTAACTGATAGAGTCCCAGGTCAGTTAACCAGCTCCTCTAACTGATAGAGTCCCAGGTCAGTTAACCAGCTCCTCTAACTGATAGAGTCAGTTAACCAGCTCCTCTAACTGATAGAGTCCCAGGTCAGTTAACCAGCTCCTCTAACTGATAGAGTCCCAGGTCAGTTAACCAGCTCCTCTAACTGATAGATTCCCAGGTCAGTTAACCAGCTCCTCTAACTGATAGAGTCCCAGGTCAGTTAACCAGCTCCTCTAACTGATAGAGTCCCAGGTCAGTTAACCAGCTCCTCTAACTGACAGAGTCAGTTAACCAGCTCCTCTAACTGATAGAGTCAGTTAACCAGCTCCTCTAACTGATAGAGTCCCAGGTCAGTTAACCAGCTCCTCTAACTGATAGAGTCCCAGGTCAGTTAACCAGCTCCTCTAACTGATAGAGTCCCAGGTCAGTTAACCAGCACCTCTAACTGATAGAGTCAGTTAACCAGCTCCTCTACCTGATAAAGTCCCAGGTCAGTTAACCAGCTCCTCTAACTGATAGAGTCCCAGGTCAGTTAACCAGCTCCTCTAACTGATAGAGTCCCAGGTCAGTTAACCAGCTCCTCTAACTGATAGAGTCCCAGGTCAGTTAACCAGCTCCTCTAACTGATAGAGTCCCAGGTCAGTTAACCAGCTCCTCTAACTGATAGAGTCAGTTAACCAGCTCCTCTAACTGATAGAGTCCCAGGTCAGTTAACCAGCTCCTCTAACTGATAGAGTCCCAGGTCAGTTAACCAGCTCCTCTAACTGATAGAGTCCCAGGTCAGTTAACCAGCTCCTCTAACTGATAGAGTCCCAGGTAGGTTAACCAGCTCCTCTAACTGATAGAGTCCCAGGTCAGTTAACCAGCTCCTCTAACTGATAGAGTCAGTTAACCAGCTCCTCTAACTGATAGAGTTCCAGGTAGGTTAACCAGCTCCTCTAACTGATAGAGTCCCAGGTCAGTTAACCAGCTCCTCTAACTGATAGAGTCCCAGGTCAGTTAACCAGCTCCTCTAACTGATAGAGTCCCAGGTCAGTTAACCAGCTCCTCTAACTGATAGAGTCCCAGGTCAGTTAACCAGCTCCTCTAACTGATAGAGTCCCAGGTCAGTTAACCAGCTCCTCTAACTGACAGAGTCAGTTAACCAGCTCCTCTAACTGATAGAGTCAGTTAACCAGCTCCTCTAACTGATAGAGTCCCAGGTCAGTTAACCAGCTCCTCTAACTGATAGAGCCCCAGGTCAGTTAACCAGCTCCTCTAACTGACAGAGTCAGTTAACCAGCTCCTCTAACTGATAGAGTCAGTTAACCAGCTCCTCTAACTGATAGAGTCCCAGGTCAGTTAACCAGCTCCTCTAACTGATAGAGTCCCAGGTCAGTTAACCAGCTCCTCTAACTGATAGAGTCCCAGGTCAGTTAACCAGCACCTCTAACTGATAGAGTCAGTTAACCAGCTCCTCTACCTGATAAAGTCCCAGGTCAGTTAACCAGCTCCTCTAACTGATAGAGTCCCAGGTCAGTTAACCAGCTCCTCTAACTGATAGAGTCCCAGGTCAGTTAACCAGCTCCTCTAACTGATAGAGTCAGTTAACCAGCTCCTCTAACTGATAGTCCCAGGTCAGTTAACCAGCTCCTCTAACTGATAGAGTCCCAGGTCAGTTAACCAGCTCCTCTAACTGATAGAGTCAGTTAACCAGCTCCTCTAACTGATAGAGTCCCAGGTCAGTTAACCGGCTCCTCTAACTGATAGAGTCAGTTAACCAGCTCCTCTAACTGATAGAGTCAGTTAACCAGCTCCTCTAACTGATAGAGTCCCAGGTCAGTTAACCAGCTCCTCTAACTGATAGAGTCCCAGGTCAGTTAACCAGCTCCTCTAACTGATAGAGTCCCAGGTCAGTTAACCAGCTCCTCTAACTGATAGAGTCAGTTAACCAGCTCCTCTAACTGATAGAGTCCCAGGTCAGTTAACCAGCTCCTCTAACTGATAGAGTCCCAGGTCAGTTAACCAGCTCCTCTAACTGATAGAGTCCCAGGTCAGTTAACCAGCTCCTCTAACTGATAGAGTCCCAGGTCAGTTAACCAGCTCCTCTAACTGATAGAGTCAGTTAACCAGCTCCTCTAACTGATAGAGTCCCAGGTCAGTTAACCAGCTCCTCTAACTGATAGAGTCCCAGGTCAGTTAACCAGCTCCTCTAACTGATAGAGTCCCAGGTCAGTTAACCAGCTCCTCTAACTGATAGAGTCCCAGGTAGGTTAACCAGCTCCTCTAACTGATAGAGTCCCAGGTCAGTTAACCAGCTCCTCTAACTGATAGAGTCAGTTAACCAGCTCCTCTAACTGATAGAGTTCCAGGTCAGTTAACCAGCTCCTCTAACTGATAGAGTCCCAGGTCAGTTAACCAGCTCCTCTAACTGATAGAGTCCCAGGTCAGTTAACCAGCTCCTCTAACTGATAGAGTCAGTTAACCAGCTCCTCTAACTGATAGAGTCCCAGGTCAGTTAACCAGCTCCTCTAACTGATAGAGTCCCAGGTCAGTTAACCAGCTCCTCTAACTGATAGATTCCCAGGTCAGTTAACCAGCTCCTCTAACTGATAGAGTCCCAGGTCAGTTAACCAGCTCCTCTAACTGATAGAGTCCCAGGTCAGTTAACCAGCTCCTCTAACTGACAGAGTCAGTTAACCAGCTCCTCTAACTGATAGAGTCAGTTAACCAGCTCCTCTAACTGATAGAGTCCCAGGTCAGTTAACCAGCTCCTCTAACTGATAGAGTCCCAGGTCAGTTAACCAGCTCCTCTAACTGATAGAGTCCCAAGTCAGTTAACCAGCACCTCTAACTGATAGAGTCAGTTAACCAGCTCCTCTACCTGATAAAGTCCCAGGTCAGTTAACCAGCTCCTCTAACTGATAGAGTCCCAGGTCAGTTAACCAGCTCCTCTAACTGATAGAGTCCCAGGTCAGTTAACCAGCTCCTCTAACTGATAGAGTCCCAGGTCAGTTAACCAGCTCCTCTAACTGATAGAGTCCCAGGTCAGTTAACCAGCTCCTCTAACTGATAGAGTCCCAGGTCAGTTAACCAGCTCCTCTAACTGATAGAGTCAGTTAACCAGCTCCTCTAACTGATAGAGTCCCAGGTCAGTTAACCAGCTCCTCTAACTGATAGAGTCCCAGGTCAGTTAACCAGCTCCTCTAACTGATAGAGTCCCAGGTCAGTTAACCAGCTCCTCTAACTGATAGAGTCCCAGGTCAGTTAACCAGCTCCTCTAACTGATAGAGTCAGTTAACCAGCTCCTCTAACTGATAGAGTCCCAGGTCAGTTAACCAGCTCCTCTAACTGATAGAGTCCCAGGTCAGTTAACCAGCTCCTCTAACTGATAGAGTCCCAGGTCAGTTAACCAGCTCCTCTAACTGATAGAGTCCCAGGTAGGTTAACCAGCTCCTCTAACTGATAGAGTCCCAGGTCAGTTAACCAGCTCCTCTAACTGATAGAGTCAGTTAACCAGCTCCTCTAACTGATAGAGTTCCAGGTCAGTTAACCAGCTCCTCTAACTGATAGAGTCCCAGGTCAGTTAACCAGCTCCTCTAACTGATAGAGTCCCAGGTCAGTTAACCAGCTCCTCTAACTGATAGAGTCAGTTAACCAGCTCCTCTAACTGATAGAGTCCCAGGTCAGTTAACCAGCTCCTCTAACTGATAGAGTCCCAGGTCAGTTAACCAGCTCCTCTAACTGATAGATTCCCAGGTCAGTTAACCAGCTCCTCTAACTGATAGAGTCCCAGGTCAGTTACTAACCAGCTCCTCTAACTGATAGAGTCCCAGGTCAGTTAACCAGCTCCTGTAAAAGATAGAGTCCCAGGTCAGTTAACCAGCTCCTCTAACTGATAGAGTCCCAGGTCAGTTAACCAGCTCCTCTAACTGATAGAGTCAGTTAACCAGCTCCTCTAACTGATAGAGTCCCAGGTCAGTTAACCAGCTCCTCTAACTGATAGAGTCCCAGGTCAGTTAACCAGCTCCTCTAACTGATAGAGTCCCAGGTCAGTTAACCAGCTCCTCTAACTGATAGAGTCCCAGGTAGGTTAACCAGCTCCTCTAACTGATAGAGTCCCAGGTCAGTTAACCAGCTCCTCTAACTGATAGAGTCAGTTAACCAGCTCCTCTAACTGATAGAGTTCCAGGTCAGTTAACCAGCTCCTCTAACTGATAGAGTCCCAGGTCAGTTAACCAGCTCCTCTAACTGATAGAGTCCCAGGTCAGTTAACCAGCTCCTCTAACTGATAGAGTCAGTTAACCAGCTCCTCTAACTGATAGAGTCCCAGGTCAGTTAACCAGCTCCTCTAACTGATAGAGTCCCAGGTCAGTTAAGCAGATCCTCTAACTGATAGATTCCCAGGTCAGTTAACCAGCTCCTCTAACTGATAGAGTCCCAGGTCAGTTAACCAGCTCCTCTAACTGATAGAGTCCCAGGTCAGTTAACCAGCTCCTCTAACTGACAGAGTCAGTTAACCAGCTCCTCTAACTGATAGAGTCAGTTAACCAGCTCCTCTAACTGATAGAGTCCCAGGTCAGTTAACCAGCTCCTCTAACTGATAGAGTCCCAGGTCAGTTAACCAGCTCCTCTAACTGATAGAGTCCCAGGTCAGTTAACCAGCACCTCTAACTGATAGAGTCAGTTAACCAGCTCCTCTACCTGATAAAGTCCCAGGTCAGTTAACCAGCTCCTCTAACTGATAGAGTCCCAGGTCAGTTAACCAGCTCCTCTAACTGATAGAGTCCCAGGTCAGTTAACCAGCTCCTCTAACTGATAGAGTCAGTTAACCAGCTCCTCTAACTGATAGAGTTCCAGGTCAGTTAACCAGCTCCTCTAACTGATAGAGTCCCAGGTCAGTTAACCAGCTCCTCTAACTGATAGAGTCCCAGGTCAGTTAACCAGCTCCTCTAACTGATAGAGTCAGTTAACCAGCTCCTCTAACTGATAGAGTCCCAGGTCAGTTAACCAGCTCCTCTAACTGATAGAGTCCCAGGTCAGTTAACCAGCTCCTCTAACTGATAGATTCCCAGGTCAGTTAACCAGCTCCTCTAACTGATAGAGTCCCAGGTCAGTTAACCAGCTCCTCTAACTGATAGAGTCCCAGGTCAGTTAACCAGCTCCTCTAACTGACAGAGTCAGTTAACCAGCTCCTCTAACTGATAGAGTCAGTTAACCAGCTCCTCTAACTGATAGAGTCCCAGGTCAGTTAACCAGCTCCTCTAACTGATAGAGTCCCAGGTCAGTTAACCAGCTCCTCTAACTGATAGAGTCCCAGGTCAGTTAACCAGCACCTCTAACTGATAGAGTCAGTTAACCAGCTCCTCTACCTGATAAAGTCCCAGGTCAGTTAACCAGCTCCTCTAACTGATAGAGTCCCAGGTCAGTTAACCAGCTCCTCTAACTGATAGAGTCCCAGGTCAGTTAACCAGCTCCTCTAACTGATAGAGTCCCAGGTCAGTTAACCAGCTCCTCTAACTGATAGAGTCCCAGGTCAGTTAACCAGCTCCTCTAACTGATAGAGTCAGTTAACCAGCTCCTCTAACTGATAGAGTCCCAGGTCAGTTAACCAGCTCCTCTAACTGATAGAGTCCCAGGTCAGTTAACCAGCTCCTCTAACTGATAGAGTCCCAGGTCAGTTAACCAGCTCCTCTAACTGATAGAGTCCCAGGTAGGTTAACCAGCTCCTCTAACTGATAGAGTCCCAGGTCAGTTAACCAGCTCCTCTAACTGATAGAGTCAGTTAACCAGCTCCTCTAACTGATAGAGTTCCAGGTAGGTTAACCAGCTCCTCTAACTGATAGAGTCCCAGGTCAGTTAACCAGCTCCTCTAACTGATAGAGTCCCAGGTCAGTTAACCAGCTCCTCTAACTGATAGAGTCAGTTAACCAGCTCCTCTAACTGATAGAGTCCCAGGTCAGTTAACCAGCTCCTCTAATTGATAGAGTCCCAGGTCAGTTAACCAGCTCCTCTAACTGATAGAGTCAGTTAACCAGCTCCTCTAACTGATAGAGTCCCAGGTCAGTTAACCAGCTCCTCTAACTGATAGAGTCCCAGGTCAGTTAACCAGCTCCTCTAACTGATAGAGTCCCAGGTCAGTTAACCAGCTCCTCTAACTGATAGAGTCCCAGGTAGGTTAACCAGCTCCTCTAACTGATAGAGTCCCAGGTCAGTTAACCAGCTCCTCTAACTGATAGAGTCAGTTAACCAGCTCCTCTAACTGATAGAGTTCCAGGTCAGTTAACCAGCTCCTCTAACTGATAGAGTCCCAGGTCAGTTAACCAGCTCCTCTAACTGATAGAGTCCCAGGTCAGTTAACCAGCTCCTCTAACTGATAGAGTCAGTTAACCAGCTCCTCTAACTGATAGAGTCCCAGGTCAGTTAACCAGCTCCTCTAACTGATAGAGTCCCAGGTCAGTTAACCAGCTCCTCTAACTGATAGATTCCCAGGTCAGTTAACCAGCTCCTCTAACTGATAGAATCCCAGGTCAGTTAACCAGCTCCTCTAACTGATAGAGTCCCAGGTCAGTTAACCAGCTCCTCTAACTGACAGAGTCAGTTAACCAGCTCCTCTAACTGATAGAGTCAGTTAACCAGCTCCTCTAACTGATAGAGTCCCAGGTCAGTTAACCAGCTCCTCTAACTGATAGAGTCCCAGGTCAGTTAACCAGCTCCTCTAACTGATAGAGTCCCAGGTCAGTTAACCAGCACCTCTAACTGATAGAGTCAGTTAACCAGCTCCTCTACCTGATAAAGTCCCAGGTCAGTTAACCAGCTCCTCTAACTGATAGAGTCCCAGGTCAGTTAACCAGCTCCTCTAACTGATAGAGTCCCAGGTCAGTTAACCAGCTCCTCTAACTGATAGAGTCCCAGGTCAGTTAACCAGCTCCTCTAACTGATAGAGTCCCAGGTCAGTTAACCAGCTCCTCTAACTGATAGAGTCAGTTAACCAGCTCCTCTAACTGATAGAGTCCCAGGTCAGTTAACCGGCTCCTCTAACTGATAGAGTCCCAGGTCAGTTAACCAGCTCCTCTAACTGATAGAGTCAGTTAACCAGCTCCTCTAACTGATAGAGCCCCAGGTCAGTTAACCAGCTCCTCTAACTGATAGAGTCAGTTAACCAGCTCCTCTAACTGATAGAGTCAGTTAACCAGCTCCTCTAACTGATAGAGTCCCAGGTCAGTTAACCAGCTCCTCTAACTGATAGAGTCCCAGGTCAGTTAACCAGCTCCTCTAACTGATAGAGTCCCAGGTCAGTTAACCAGCTCCTCTAACTGATAGAGTCAGTTAACCAGCTCCTCTAACTGATAGAGTCCCAGGTCAGTTAACCAGCTCCTCTAACTGATAGAGTCCCAGGTCAGTTAACCAGCTCCTCTAACTGATAGAGTCCCAGGTCAGTTAACCAGCTCCTCTAACTGATAGAGTCCCAGGTCAGGTAACCAGCTCCTCTAACTGATAGAGTCAGTTAACCAGCTCCTCTAACTGATAGAGTCCCAGGTCAGTTAACCAGCTCCTCTAACTGATAGAGTCCCAGGTCAGTTAACCAGCTCCTCTAACTGATAGAGTCCCAGGTCAGTTAACCAGCTCCTCTAACTGATAGAGTCCCAGGTAGGTTAACCAGCTCCTCTAACTGATAGAGTCAGTTAACCAGCTCCTCTAACTGATAGAGTTCCAGGTCAGTTAACCAGCTCCTCTAACTGATAGAGTCCCAGGTCAGTTAACCAGCTCCTCTAACTGATAGAGTCCCAGGTCAGTTAACCAGCTCCTCTAACTGATAGAGTCAGTTAACCAGCTCCTCTAACTGATAGAGTCCCAGGTCAGTTAACCAGCTCCTCTAACTGATAGAGTCCCAGGTCAGTTAACCAGCTCCTCTAACTGATAGATTCCCAGGTCAGTTAACCAGCTCCTCTAACTGATAGAGTCCCAGGTCAGTTACTAACCAGCTCCTCTAACTGATAGAGTCCCAGGTCAGTTAACCAGCTCCTGTAACTGATAGAGTCCCAGGTCAGTTAACCAGCTCCTCTAACTGATAGAGTCCCAGGTCAGTTAACCAGCTCCTCTAACTGATAGAGTCAGTTAACCAGCTCCTCTAACTGATAGAGTCCCAGGTCAGTTAACCAGCTCCTCTAACTGATAGAGTCCCAGGTCAGTTAACCAGCTCCTCTAACTGATAGAGTCCCAGGTCAGTTAACCAGCTCCTCTAACTGATAGAGTCCCAGGTAGGTTAACCAGCTCCTCTAACTGATAGAGTCCCAGGTCAGTTAACCAGCTCCTCTAACTGATAGAGTCAGTTAACCAGCTCCTCTAACTGATAGAGTTCCAGGTCAGTTAACCAGCTCCTCTAACTGATAGAGTCCCAGGTCAGTTAACCAGCTCCTCTAACTGATAGAGTCCCAGGTCAGTTAACCAGCTCCTCTAACTGATAGAGTCAGTTAACCAGCTCCTCTAACTGATAGAGTCCCAGGTCAGTTAACCAGCTCCTCTAACTGATAGAGTCCCAGGTCAGTTAACCAGCTCCTCTAACTGATAGATTCCCAGGTCAGTTAACCAGCTCCTCTAACTGATAGAGTCCCAGGTCAGTTAACCAGCTCCTCTAACTGACAGAGTCAGTTAACCAGCTCCTCTAACTGATGGAGTCAGTTAACCAGCTCCTCTAACTGATAGAGTCCCAGGTCAGTTAACCAGCTCCTCTAACTGATAGAGTCCCAGGTCAGTTAACCAGCTCCTCTAACTGATAGAGTCCCAGGTCAGTTAACCAGCACCTCTAACTGATAGAGTCAGTTAACCAGCTCCTCTACCTGATAAAGTCCCAGGTCAGTTAACCAGCTCCTCTAACTGATAGAGTCCCAGGTCAGTTAACCAGCTCCTCTAACTGATAGAGTCCCAGGTCAGTTAACCAGCTCCTCTAACTGATAGAGTCCCAGGTAGGTTAACCAGCTCCTCTAACTGATAGAGTCCCAGGTCAGTTAACCAGCTCCTCTAACTGATAGAGTCCCAGGTCAGTTAACCAGCTCCTCTAACTGATAGAGTCAGTTAACCAGCTCCTCTAACTGATAGAGTCCCAGGTCAGTTTACCGGCTCCTCTAACTGATAGAGTCCCAGGTCAGTTAACCAGCTCCTCTAACTGATAGAGTCAGTTAACCAGCTCCTCTAACTGATAGAGCCCCAGGTCAGTTAACCAGCTCCTCTAACTGATAGAGTCAGTTAACCAGCTCCTCTAACTGATAGAGTCAGTTAACCAGCTCCTCTAACTGATAGAGTCCCAGGTCAGTTAACCAGCTCCTCTAACTGATAGAGTCCCAGGTCAGTTAACCAGCTCCTCTAACTGATAGAGTCCCAGGTCAGTTAACCAGCTCCTCTAACTGATAGAGTCAGTTAACCAGCTCCTCTAACTGATAGAGTCCCAGGTCAGTTAACCAGCTCCTCTAACTGATAGAGTCCCAGGTCAGTTAACCAGCTCCTCTAACTGATAGAGTCCCAGGTCAGTTAACCAGCTCCTCTAACTGATAGAGTCAGTTAACCAGCTCCTCTAACTGATAGAGTCCCAGGTCAGTTAACCAGCTCCTCTAACTGATAGAGTCCCAGGTCAGTTAACCAGCTCCTCTAACTGATAGAGTCCCAGGTCAGTTAACCAGCTCCTCTAACTGATAGAGTCCCAGGTCAGGTAACCAGCTCCTCTAACTGATAGAGTCAGTTAACCAGCTCCTCTAACTGATAGAGTCCCAGGTCAGTTAACCAGCTCCTCTAACTGATAGAGTCCCAGGTCAGTTAACCAGCTCCTCTAACTGATAGAGTCCCAGGTCAGTTAACCAGCTCCTCTAACTGATAGAGTCCCAGGTAGGTTAACCAGCTCCTCTAACTGATAGAGTCAGTTAACCAGCTCCTCTAACTGATAGAGTTCCAGGTCAGTTAACCAGCTCCTCTAACTGATAGAGTCCCAGGTCAGTTAACCAGCTCCTCTAACTGATAGAGTCCCAGGTCAGTTAACCAGCTCCTCTAACTGATAGAGTCAGTTAACCAGCTCCTCTAACTGATAGAGTCCCAGGTCAGTTAACCAGCTCCTCTAACTGATAGAGTCCCAGGTCAGTTAACCAGCTCCTCTAACTGATAGATTCCCAGGTCAGTTAACCAGCTCCTCTAACTGATAGAGTCCCAGGTCAGTTACTAACCAGCTCCTCTAACTGATAGAGTCCCAGGTCAGTTAACCAGCTCCTGTAACTGATAGAGTCCCAGGTCAGTTAACCAGCTCCTCTAACTGATAGAGTCCCAGGTCAGTTAACCAGCTCCTCTAACTGATAGAGTCAGTTAACCAGCTCCTCTAACTGATAGAGTCCCAGGTCAGTTAACCAGCTCCTCTAACTGATAGAGTCCCAGGTCAGTTAACCAGCTCCTCTAACTGATAGAGTCCCAGGTCAGTTAACCAGCTCCTCTAACTGATAGAGTCCCAGGTAGGTTAACCAGCTCCTCTAACTGATAGAGTCCCAGGTCAGTTAACCAGCTCCTCTAACTGATAGAGTCAGTTAACCAGCTCCTCTAACTGATAGAGTTCCAGGTCAGTTAACCAGCTCCTCTAACTGATAGAGTCCCAGGTCAGTTAACCAGCTCCTCTAACTGATAGAGTCCCAGGTCAGTTAACCAGCTCCTCTAACTGATAGAGTCAGTTAACCAGCTCCTCTAACTGATAGAGTCCCAGGTCAGTTAACCAGCTCCTCTAACTGATAGAGTCCCAGGTCAGTTAACCAGCTCCTCTAACTGATAGATTCCCAGGTCAGTTAACCAGCTCCTCTAACTGATAGAGTCCCAGGTCAGTTAACCAGCTCCTCTAACTGACAGAGTCAGTTAACCAGCTCCTCTAACTGATGGAGTCAGTTAACCAGCTCCTCTAACTGATAGAGTCCCAGGTCAGTTAACCAGCTCCTCTAACTGATAGAGTCCCAGGTCAGTTAACCAGCTCCTCTAACTGATAGAGTCCCAGGTCAGTTAACCAGCACCTCTAACTGATAGAGTCAGTTAACCAGCTCCTCTACCTGATAAAGTCCCAGGTCAGTTAACCAGCTCCTCTAACTGATAGAGTCCCAGGTCAGTTAACCAGCTCCTCTAACTGATAGAGTCCCAGGTCAGTTAACCAGCTCCTCTAACTGATAGAGTCCCAGGTAGGTTAACCAGCTCCTCTAACTGATAGAGTCCCAGGTCAGTTAACCAGCTCCTCTAACTGATAGAGTCCCAGGTCAGTTAACCAGCTCCTCTAACTGATAGAGTCAGTTAACCAGCTCCTCTAACTGATAGAGTCCCAGGTCAGTTTACCGGCTCCTCTAACTGATAGAGTCCCAGGTCAGTTAACCAGCTCCTCTAACTGATAGAGTCAGTTAACCAGCTCCTCTAACTGATAGAGCCCCAGGTCAGTTAACCAGCTCCTCTAACTGATAGAGTCAGTTAACCAGCTCCTCTAACTGATAGAGTCAGTTAACCAGCTCCTCTAACTGATAGAGTCCCAGGTCAGTTAACCAGCTCCTCTAACTGATAGAGTCCCAGGTCAGTTAACCAGCTCCTCTAACTGATAGAGTCCCAGGTCAGTTAACCAGCTCCTCTAACTGATAGAGTCAGTTAACCAGCTCCTCTAACTGATAGAGTCCCAGGTCAGTTAACCAGCTCCTCTAACTGATAGAGTCCCAGGTCAGTTAACCAGCTCCTCTAACTGATAGAGTCCCAGGTCAGTTAACCAGCTCCTCTAACTGATAGAGTCAGTTAACCAGCTCCTCTAACTGATAGAGTCCCAGGTCAGTTAACCGGCTCCTCTAACTGATAGAGTCCCAGGTCAGTTAACCAGCTCCTCTAACTGATAGAGTCAGTTAACCAGCTCCTCTAACTGATAGAGCCCCAGGTCAGTTAACCAGCTCCTCTAACTGATAGAGTCAGTTAACCAGCTCCTCTAACTGATAGAGTCAGTTAACCAGCTCCTCTAACTGATAGAGTCCCAGGTCAGTTAACCAGCTCCTCTAACTGATAGAGTCCCAGGTCAGTTAACCAGCTCCTCTAACTGATAGAGTCCCAGGTCAGTTAACCAGCTCCTCTAACTGATAGAGTCAGTTAACCAGCTCCTCTAACTGATAGAGTCCCAGGTCAGTTAACCAGCTCCTCTAACTGATAGAGTCCCAGGTCAGTTAACCAGCTCCTCTAACTGATAGAGTCCCAGGTCAGTTAACCAGCTCCTCTAACTGATAGAGTCCCAGGTCAGGTAACCAGCTCCTCTAACTGATAGAGTCAGTTAACCAGCTCCTCTAACTGATAGAGTCCCAGGTCAGTTAACCAGCTCCTCTAACTGATAGAGTCCCAGGTCAGTTAACCAGCTCCTCTAACTGATAGAGTCCCAGGTCAGTTAACCAGCTCCTCTAACTGATAGAGTCCCAGGTAGGTTAACCAGCTCCTCTAACTGATAGAGTCAGTTAACCAGCTCCTCTAACTGATAGAGTTCCAGGTCAGTTAACCAGCTCCTCTAACTGATAGAGTCCCAGGTCAGTTAACCAGCTCCTCTAACTGATAGAGTCCCAGGTCAGTTAACCAGCTCCTCTAACTGATAGAGTCAGTTAACCAGCTCCTCTAACTGATAGAGTCCCAGGTCAGTTAACCAGCTCCTCTAACTGATAGAGTCCCAGGTCAGTTAACCAGCTCCTCTAACTGATAGATTCCCAGGTCAGTTAACCAGCTCCTCTAACTGATAGAGTCCCAGGTCAGTTACTAACCAGCTCCTCTAACTGATAGAGTCCCAGGTCAGTTAACCAGCTCCTGTAACTGATAGAGTCCCAGGTCAGTTAACCAGCTCCTCTAACTGATAGAGTCCCAGGTCAGTTAACCAGCTCCTCTAACTGATAGAGTCAGTTAACCAGCTCCTCTAACTGATAGAGTCCCAGGTCAGTTAACCAGCTCCTCTAACTGATAGAGTCCCAGGTCAGTTAACCAGCTCCTCTAACTGATAGAGTCCCAGGTCAGTTAACCAGCTCCTCTAACTGATAGAGTCCCAGGTAGGTTAACCAGCTCCTCTAACTGATAGAGTCCCAGGTCAGTTAACCAGCTCCTCTAACTGATAGAGTCAGTTAACCAGCTCCTCTAACTGATAGAGTTCCAGGTCAGTTAACCAGCTCCTCTAACTGATAGAGTCCCAGGTCAGTTAACCAGCTCCTCTAACTGATAGAGTCCCAGGTCAGTTAACCAGCTCCTCTAACTGATAGAGTCAGTTAACCAGCTCCTCTAACTGATAGAGTCCCAGGTCAGTTAACCAGCTCCTCTAACTGATAGAGTCCCAGGTCAGTTAACCAGCTCCTCTAACTGATAGATTCCCAGGTCAGTTAACCAGCTCCTCTAACTGATAGAGTCCCAGGTCAGTTAACCAGCTCCTCTAACTGATAGAGTCCCAGGTCAGTTAACCAGCTCCTCTAACTGACAGAGTCAGTTAACCAGCTCCTCTAACTGATAGAGTCAGTTAACCAGCTCCTCTAACTGATAGAGTCCCAGGTCAGTAAACCAGCTCCTCTAACTGATAGAGTCCCAGGTCAGTTAACCAGCTCCTCTAACTGATAGAGTCCCAGGTCAGTTAACCAGCACCTCTAACTGATAGAGTCAGTTAACCAGCTCCTCTACCTGATAAAGTCCCAGGTCAGTTAACCAGCTCCTCTAACTGATAGAGTCCCAGGTCAGTTAACCAGCTCCTCTAACTGATAGAGTCCCAGGTCAGTTAACCAGCTCCTCTAACTGATAGAGTCCCAGGTAGGTTAACCAGCTCCTCTAACTGATAGAGTCCCAGGTCAGTTAACCAGCTCCTCTAACTGATAGAGTCCCAGGTCAGTTAACCAGCTCCTCTAACTGATAGAGTCAGTTAACCAGCTCCTCTAACTGATAGAGTCCCAGGTCAGTTTACCGGCTCCTCTAACTGATAGAGTCCCAGGTCAGTTAACCAGCTCCTCTAACTGATAGAGTCAGTTAACCAGCTCCTCTAACTGATAGAGCCCCAGGTCAGTTAACCAGCTCCTCTAACTGATAGAGTCAGTTAACCAGCTCCTCTAACTGATAGAGTCAGTTAACCAGCTCCTCTTACTGATAGAGTCCCAGGTCAGTTAACCAGCTCCTCTAACTGATAGAGTCCCAGGTCAGTTAACCAGCTCCTCTAACTGATAGAGTCCCAGGTCAGTTAACCAGCTCCTCTAACTGATAGAGTCAGTTAACCAGCTCCTCTAACTGATAGAGTCCCAGGTCAGTTAACCAGCTCCTCTAACTGATAGAGTCCCAGGTCAGTTAACCAGCTCCTCTAACTGATAGAGTCCCAGGTCAGTTAACCAGCTCCTCTAACTGATAGAGTCAGTTAACCAGCTCCTCTAACTGATAGAGTCCCAGGTCAGTTAACCGGCTCCTCTAACTGATAGAGTCCCAGGTCAGTTAACCAGCTCCTCTAACTGATAGAGTCAGTTAACCAGCTCCTCTAACTGATAGAGCCCCAGGTCAGTTAACCAGCTCCTCTAACTGATAGAGTCAGTTAACCAGCTCCTCTAACTGATAGAGTCAGTTAACCAGCTCCTCTAACTGATAGAGTCCCAGGTCAGTTAACCAGCTCCTCTAACTGATAGAGTCCCAGGTCAGTTAACCAGCTCCTCTAACTGATAGAGTCCCAGGTCAGTTAACCAGCTCCTCTAACTGATAGAGTCAGTTAACCAGCTCCTCTAACTGATAGAGTCCCAGGTCAGTTAACCAGCTCCTCTAACTGATAGAGTCCCAGGTCAGTTAACCAGCTCCTCTAACTGATAGAGTCCCAGGTCAGTTAACCAGCTCCTCTAACTGATAGAGTCCCAGGTCAGGTAACCAGCTCCTCTAACTGATAGAGTCAGTTAACCAGCTCCTCTAACTGATAGAGTCCCAGGTCAGTTAACCAGCTCCTCTAACTGATAGAGTCCCAGGTCAGTTAACCAGCTCCTCTAACTGATAGAGTCCCAGGTCAGTTAACCAGCTCCTCTAACTGATAGAGTCCCAGGTAGGTTAACCAGCTCCTCTAACTGATAGAGTCAGTTAACCAGCTCCTCTAACTGATAGAGTTCCAGGTCAGTTAACCAGCTCCTCTAACTGATAGAGTCCCAGGTCAGTTAACCAGCTCCTCTAACTGATAGAGTCCCAGGTCAGTTAACCAGCTCCTCTAACTGATAGAGTCAGTTAACCAGCTCCTCTAACTGATAGAGTCCCAGGTCAGTTAACCAGCTCCTCTAACTGATAGAGTCCCAGGTCAGTTAACCAGCTCCTCTAACTGATAGATTCCCAGGTCAGTTAACCAGCTCCTCTAACTGATAGAGTCCCAGGTCAGTTACTAACCAGCTCCTCTAACTGATAGAGTCCCAGGTCAGTTAACCAGCTCCTGTAACTGATAGAGTCCCAGGTCAGTTAACCAGCTCCTCTAACTGATAGAGTCCCAGGTCAGTTAACCAGCTCCTCTAACTGATAGAGTCAGTTAACCAGCTCCTCTAACTGATAGAGTCCCAGGTCAGTTAACCAGCTCCTCTAACTGATAGAGTCCCAGGTCAGTTAACCAGCTCCTCTAACTGATAGAGTCCCAGGTCAGTTAACCAGCTCCTCTAACTGATAGAGTCCCAGGTAGGTTAACCAGCTCCTCTAACTGATAGAGTCCCAGGTCAGTTAACCAGCTCCTCTAACTGATAGAGTCAGTTAACCAGCTCCTCTAACTGATAGAGTTCCAGGTCAGTTAACCAGCTCCTCTAACTGATAGAGTCCCAGGTCAGTTAACCAGCTCCTCTAACTGATAGAGTCCCAGGTCAGTTAACCAGCTCCTCTAACTGATAGAGTCAGTTAACCAGCTCCTCTAACTGATAGAGTCCCAGGTCAGTTAACCAGCTCCTCTAACTGATAGAGTCCCAGGTCAGTTAACCAGCTCCTCTAACTGATAGATTCCCAGGTCAGTTAACCAGCTCCTCTAACTGATAGAGTCCCAGGTCAGTTAACCAGCTCCTCTAACTGATAGAGTCCCAGGTCAGTTAACCAGCTCCTCTAACTGACAGAGTCAGTTAACCAGCTCCTCTAACTGATAGAGTCAGTTAACCAGCTCCTCTAACTGATAGAGTCCCAGGTCAGTAAACCAGCTCCTCTAACTGATAGAGTCCCAGGTCAGTTAACCAGCTCCTCTAACTGATAGAGTCCCAGGTCAGTTAACCAGCACCTCTAACTGATAGAGTCAGTTAACCAGCTCCTCTACCTGATAAAGTCCCAGGTCAGTTAACCAGCTCCTCTAACTGATAGAGTCCCAGGTCAGTTAACCAGCTCCTCTAACTGATAGAGTCCCAGGTCAGTTAACCAGCTCCTCTAACTGATAGAGTCCCAGGTAGGTTAACCAGCTCCTCTAACTGATAGAGTCCCAGGTCAGTTAACCAGCTCCTCTAACTGATAGAGTCCCAGGTCAGTTAACCAGCTCCTCTAACTGATAGAGTCAGTTAACCAGCTCCTCTAACTGATAGAGTCCCAGGTCAGTTTACCGGCTCCTCTAACTGATAGAGTCCCAGGTCAGTTAACCAGCTCCTCTAACTGATAGAGTCAGTTAACCAGCTCCTCTAACTGATAGAGCCCCAGGTCAGTTAACCAGCTCCTCTAACTGATAGAGTCAGTTAACCAGCTCCTCTAACTGATAGAGTCAGTTAACCAGCTCCTCTAACTGATAGAGTCCCAGGTCAGTTAACCAGCTCCTCTAACTGATAGAGTCCCAGGTCAGTTAACCAGCTCCTCTAACTGATAGAGTCCCAGGTCAGTTAACCAGCTCCTCTAACTGATAGAGTCAGTTAACCAGCTCCTCTAACTGATAGAGTCCCAGGTCAGTTAACCAGCTCCTCTAACTGATAGAGTCCCAGGTCAGTTAACCAGCTCCTCTAACTGAGAGAGTCCCAGGTCAGTTAACCAGCTCCTCTAACTGATAGAGTCCCAGGTCAGTTAACCAGCTCCTCTAACTGATAGAGTCCCAGGTCAGTTAACCAGCTCCTCTAACTGATAGAGTCCCAGGTCAGTTAACCAGCTCCTCTAACTGATAGAGTCCCAGGTCAGTTAACCAGCTCCTCTAACTGATAGAGTCAGTTAACCAGCTCCTCTAACTGATAGAGTCCCAGGTCAGTTAACCAGCTCCTCTAACTGATAGAGTCCCAGGTCAGTTAACCAGCTCCTCTAACTGATAGAGTCCCAGGTCAGTTAACCAGCTCCTCTAACTGATAGAGTCCCAGGTAGGTTAACCAGCTCCTCTAACTGATAGAGTCCCAGGTCAGTTAACCAGCTCCTCTAACTGATAGAGTCAGTTAACCAGCTCCTCTAACTGATAGAGTTCCAGGTCAGTTAACCAGCTCCTCTAACTGATAGAGTCCCAGGTCAGTTAACCAGCTCCTCTAACTGATAGAGTCCCAGGTCAGTTAACCAGCTCCTCTAACTGATAGAGTCAGTTAACCAGCTCCTCTAACTGATAGAGTCCCAGGTCAGTTAACCAGCTCCTCTAACTGATAGAGTCCCAGGTCAGTTAACCAGCTCCTCTAACTGATAGATTCCCAGGTCAGTTAACCAGCTCCTCTAACTGATAGAGTCCCAGGTCAGTTACTAACCAGCTCCTCTAACTGATAGAGTCCCAGGTCAGTTAACCAGCTCCTGTAAAAGATAGAGTCCCAGGTCAGTTAACCAGCTCCTCTAACTGATAGAGTCCCAGGTCAGTTAACCAGCTCCTCTAACTGATAGAGTCAGTTAACCAGCTCCTCTAACTGATAGAGTCCCAGGTCAGTTAACCAGCTCCTCTAACTGATAGAGTCCCAGGTCAGTTAACCAGCTCCTCTAACTGATAGAGTCCCAGGTAGGTTAACCAGCTCCTCTAACTGATAGAGTCCCAGGTCAGTTAACCAGCTCCTCTAACTGATAGAGTCAGTTAACCAGCTCCTCTAACTGATAGAGTTCCAGGTCAGTTAACCAGCTCCTCTAACTGATAGAGTCCCAGGTCAGTTAACCAGCTCCTCTAACTGATAGAGTCCCAGGTCAGTTAACCAGCTCCTCTAACTGATAGAGTCAGTTAACCAGCTCCTCTAACTGATAGAGTCCCAGGTCAGTTAACCAGCTCCTCTAACTGATAGAGTCCCAGGTCAGTTAACCAGCTCCTCTAACTGATAGATTCCCAGGTCAGTTAACCAGCTCCTCTAACTGATAGAGTCCCAGGTCAGTTAACCAGCTCCTCTAACTGATAGAGTCCCAGGTCAGTTAACCAGCTCCTCTAACTGACAGAGTCAGTTAACCAGCTCCTCTAACTGATAGAGTCAGTTAACCAGCTCCTCTAACTGATAGAGTCCCAGGTCAGTTAACCAGCTCCTCTAACTGATAGAGTCCCAGGTCAGTTAACCAGCTCCTCTAACTGATAGAGTCCCAGGTCAGTTAACCAGCACCTCTAACTGATAGAGTCAGTTAACCAGCTCCTCTACCTGATAAAGTCCCAGGTCAGTTAACCAGCTCCTCTAACTGATAGAGTCCCAGGTCAGTTAACCAGCTCCTCTAACTGATAGAGTCCCAGGTCAGTTAACCAGCTCCTCTAACTGATAGAGTCAGTTAACCAGCTCCTCTAACTGATAGAGTTCCAGGTCAGTTAACCAGCTCCTCTAACTGATAGAGTCCCAGGTCAGTTAACCAGCTCCTCTAACTGATAGAGTCCCAGGTCAGTTAACCAGCTCCTCTAACTGATAGAGTCCCAGGTAGGTTAACCAGCTCCTCTAACTGATAGAGTCCCAGGTCAGTTAACCAGCTCCTCTAACTGATAGAGTCAGTTAACCAGCTCCTCTAACTGATAGAGTTCCAGGTCAGTTAACCAGCTCCTCTAACTGATAGAGTCCCAGGTCAGTTAACCAGCTCCTCTAACTGATAGAGTCCCAGGTCAGTTAACCAGCTCCTCTAACTGATAGAGTCAGTTAACCAGCTCCTCTAACTGATAGAGTCCCAGGTCAGTTAACCAGCTCCTCTAACTGATAGAGTCCCAGGTCAGTTAACCAGCTCCTCTAACTGATAGATTCCCAGGTCAGTTAACCAGCTCCTCTAACTGATAGAGTCCCAGGTCAGTTAACCAGCTCCTCTAACTGATAGAGTCCCAGGTCAGTTAACCAGCTCCTCTAACTGACAGAGTCAGTTAACCAGCTCCTCTAACTGATAGAGTCAGTTAACCAGCTCCTCTAACTGATAGAGTCCCAGGTCAGTTAACCAGCTCCTCTAACTGATAGAGTCCCAGGTCAGTTAACCAGCTCCTCTAACTGATAGAGTCCCAGGTCAGTTAACCAGCACCTCTAACTGATAGAGTCAGTTAACCAGCTCCTCTACCTGATAAAGTCCCAGGTCAGTTAACCAGCTCCTCTAACTGATAGAGTCCCAGGTCAGTTAACCAGCTCCTCTAACTGATAGAGTCCCAGGTCAGTTAACCAGCTCCTCTAACTGATAGAGTCCCAGGTCAGTTAACCAGCTCCTCTAACTGATAGAGTCCCAGGTCAGTTAACCAGCTCCTCTAACTGATAGAGTCCCAGGTCAGTTAACCAGCTCCTCTAACTGATAGAGTCAGTTAACCAGCTCCTCTAACATATAGAGTCCCAGGTCAGTTAACCGGCTCCTCTAACTGATAGAGTCCCAGGTCAGTTAACCAGCTCCTCTAACTGATAGAGTCAGTTAACCAGCTCCTCTAACTGATAGAGCCCCAGGTCAGTTAACCAGCTCCTCTAACTGATAGAGTCAGTTGACCAGCTCCTCTAACTGATAGAGTCAGTTAACCAGCTCCTCTAACTGATAGAGTCCCAGGTCAGTTAACCAGCTCCTCTAACTGATAGAGTCCCAGGTCAGTTAACCAGCTCCTCTAACTGATAGAGTCCCAGGTCAGTTAACCAGCTCCTCTAACTGATAGAGTCAGTTAACCAGCTCCTCTAACTGATAGAGTCCCAGGTCAGTTAACCAGCTCCTCTAACTGATAGAGTCCCAGGTCAGTTAACCAGCTCCTCTAACTGATAGAGTCCCAGGTCAGTTAACCAGCTCCTCTAACTGATAGAGTCCCAGGTCAGGTAACCAGCTCCTCTAACTGATAGAGTCAGTTAACCAGCTCCTCTAACTGATAGAGTCCCAGGTCAGTTAACCAGCTCCTCTAACTGATAGAGTCCCAGGTCAGTTAACCAGCTCCTCTAACTGATAGAGTCCCAGGTCAGTTAACCAGCTCCTCTAACTGATAGAGTCCCAGGTAGGTTAACCAGCTCCTCTAACTGATAGAGTCAGTTAACCAGCTCCTCTAACTGATAGAGTTCCAGGTCAGTTAACCAGCTCCTCTAACTGATAGAGTCCCAGGTCAGTTAACCAGCTCCTCTAACTGATAGAGTCCCAGGTCAGTTAACCAGCTCCTCTAACTGATAGAGTCCCAGGTCAGTTAACCAGCTCCTCTAACTGATAGAGTCAGTTAACCAGCTCCTCTAACTGATAGAGTCCCAGGTCAGTTAACCAGCTCCTCTAACTGATAGAGTCCCAGGTCAGTTAACCAGCTCCTCTAACTGATAGATTCCCAGGTCAGTTAACCAGCTCCTCTAACTGATAGAGTCCCAGGTCAGTTACTAACCAGCTCCTCTAACTGATAGAGTCCCAGGTCAGTTAACCAGCTCCTGTAACTGATAGAGTCCCAGGTCAGTTAACCAGCTCCTCTAACTGATAGAGTCCCAGGTCAGTTAACCAGCTCCTCTAACTGATAGAGTCAGTTAACCAGCTCCTCTAACTGATAGAGTCCCAGGTCAGTTAACCAGCTCCTCTAACTGATAGAGTCCCAGGTCAGTTAACCAGCTCCTCTAACTGATAGAGTCCCAGGTCAGTTAACCAGCTCCTCTAACTGATAGAGTCCCAGGTAGGTTAACCAGCTCCTCTAACTGATAGAGTCCCAGGTCAGTTAACCAGCTCCTCTAACTGATAGAGTCAGTTAACCAGCTCCTCTAACTGATAGAGTTCCAGGTCAGTTAACCAGCTCCTCTAACTGATAGAGTCCCAGGTCAGTTAACCAGCTCCTCTAACTGATAGAGTCCCAGGTCAGTTAACCAGCTCCTCTAACTGATAGAGTCAGTTAACCAGCTCCTCTAACTGATAGAGTCCCAGGTCAGTTAACCAGCTCCTCTAACTGATAGAGTCCCAGGTCAGTTAACCAGCTCCTCTAACTGATAGATTCCCAGGTCAGTTAACCAGCTCCTCTAACTGATAGAGTCCCAGGTCAGTTAACCAGCTCCTCTAACTGATAGAGTCCCAGGTCAGTTAACCAGCTCCTCTAACTGACAGAGTCAGTTAACCAGCTCCTCTAACTGATAGAGTCAGTTAACCAGCTCCTCTAACTGATAGAGTCCCAGGTCAGTTAACCAGCTCCTCTAACTGATAGAGTCCCAGGTCAGTTAACCAGCTCCTCTAACTGATAGAGTCCCAGGTCAGTTAACCAGCTCCTCTAACTGATAGAGTCAGTTAACCAGCTCCTCTAACTGATAGAGTCCCAGGTCAGTTAACCAGCTCCTCTAACTGATAGAGTCCCAGGTCAGTTAACCAGCTCCTCTAACTGATAGAGTCAGTTAACCAGCTCCTCTAACTGATAGAGTCCCAGGTCAGTTAACCAGCTCCTCTAACTGATAGAGTCAGTTATCCAGCTCCTCTAACTGATAGAGTCCCAGGTCACTTAACCAGCTCCTCTAACTGATAGAGTCCCAGGTCAGTTAACCAGCTCCTCTAACTGATAGAGTCAGTTAACCAGCTCCTCTAACTGATAGAGCCCCAGGTCAGTTAACCAGCTCCTCTAACTGATAGAGTTCCAGGTCAGTTAACCAGCTCCTCTAACTGATAGAGTCCCAGGTCAGTTAACCAGCTCCTCTAACTGATAGAGTCCCAGGTCAGTTAACCAGCTCCTCTAACTGATAGAGTCCCAGGTCAGTTAACCAGCTCCTCTAACTGATAGAGTCAGTTAACCAGCTCCTCTAACTGATAGAGTCCCAGGTCAGTTAACCTGCTCCTCTAACTGATAGAGTCCCAGGTCAGTTAACCAGCTCCTCTAACTGATAGATTCCCAGGTCAGTTAACCAGCTCCTCTAACTGATAGAGTCCCAGGTCAGTTACTAACCAGCTCCTCTAACTGATAGAGTCCCAGGTCAGTTAACCAGCTCCTGTAACTGATAGAGTCCCAGGTCAGTTAACCAGCTCCTCTAACTGATAGAGTCCCAGGTCAGTTAACCAGCTCCTCTAACTGATAGAGTCAGTTAACCAGCTCCTCTAACTGATAGAGTCCCAGGTCAGTTAACCAGCTCCTCTAACTGATAGAGTCCCAGGTCAGTTAACCAGCTCCTCTAACTGATAGAGTCCCAGGTCAGTTAACCAGCTCCTCTAACTGATAGAGTCCCAGGTAGGTTAACCAGCTCCTCTAACTGATAGAGTCCCAGGTCAGTTAACCAGCTCCTCTAACTGATAGAGTCAGTTAACCAGCTCCTCTAACTGATAGAGTTCCAGGTCAGTTAACCAGCTCCTCTAACTGATAGAGTCCCAGGTCAGTTAACCAGCTCCTCTAACTGATAGAGTCCCAGGTCAGTTAACCAGCTCCTCTAACTGATAGAGTCAGTTAACCAGCTCCTCTAACTGATAGAGTCCCAGGTCAGTTAACCAGCTCCTCTAACTGATAGAGTCCCAGGTCAGTTAACCAGCTCCTCTAACTGATAGATTCCCAGGTCAGTTAACCAGCTCCTCTAACTGATAGAGTCCCAGGTCAGTTAACCAGCTCCTCTAACTGATAGAGTCCCAGGTCAGTTAACCAGCTCCTCTAACTGACAGAGTCAGTTAACCAGCTCCTCTAACTGATAGAGTCCCAGGTCAGTTAACCAGCTCCTCTAACTGATAGAGTCCCAGGTCAGTTAACCAGCTCCTCTAACTGATAGAGTCCCAGGTCAGTTAACCAGCACCTCTAACTGATAGAGTCAGTTAACCAGCTCCTCTACCTGATAAAGTCCCAGGTCAGTTAACCAGCTCCTCTAACTGATAGAGTCCCAGGTCAGTTAACCAGCTCCTCTAACTGATAGAGTCCCAGGTCAGTTAACCAGCTCCTCTAACTGATAGAGTCCCAGGTCAGTTAACCAGCTCCTCTAACTGATAGAGTCCCAGGTCAGTTAACCAGCTCCTCTAACTGATAGAGTCCCAGGTCAGTTAACCAGCTCCTCTAACTGATAGAGTCAGTTAACCAGCTCCTCTAACTGATAGAGTCCCAGGTCAGTTAACCGGCTCCTCTAACTGATAGAGTCCCAGGTCAGTTAACCAGCTCCTCTAACTGATAGAGTCAGTTAACCAGCTCCTCTAACTGATAGAGCCCCAGGTCAGTTAACCAGCTCCTCTAACTGATAGAGTCAGTTAACCAGCTCCTCTAACTGATAGAGTCAGTTAACCAGCTCCTCTAACTGATAGAGTCCCAGGTCAGTTAACCAGCTCCTCTAACTGATAGAGTCCCAGGTCAGTTAACCAGCTCCTCTAACTGATAGAGTCCCAGGTCAGTTAACCAGCTCCTCTAACTGATAGAGTCAGTTAACCAGCTCCTCTAACTGATAGAGTCCCAGGTCAGTTAACCAGCTCCTCTAACTGATAGAGTCCCAGGTCAGTTAACCAGCTCCTCTAACTGATAGAGTCAGTTAACCAGCTCCTCTAACTGATAGAGTCCCAGGTCAGTTAACCAGCTCCTCTAACTGATAGAGTCAGTTAACCAGCTCCTCTAACTGATAGAGTCCCAGGTCACTTAACCAGCTCCTCTAACTGATAGAGTCCCAGGTCAGTTAACCAGCTCCTCTAACTGATAGAGTCAGTTAACCAGCTCCTCTAACTGATAGAGCCCCAGGTCAGTTAACCAGCTCCTCTAACTGATAGAGTTCCAGGTCAGTTAACCAGCTCCTCTAACTGATAGAGTCCCAGGTCAGTTAACCAGCTCCTCTAACTGATAGAGTCAGTTAACCAGCTCCTCTAACTGATAGAGTCCCAGGTCAGTTAACCGGCTCCTCTAACTGATAGAGTCCCAGGTCAGTTAACCAGCTCCTCTAACTGATAGAGTCCCAGGTCAGTTAACCAGCTCCTCTAACTGATAGAGTCAGTTAACCAGCTCCTCTAACTGATAGAGTCCCAGGTCAGTTAACCGGCTCCTCTAACTGATAGAGTCCCAGGTCAGTTAACCAGCTCCTCTAACTGATAGAGTCAGTTAACCAGCTCCTCTAACTGATAGAGCCCCAGGTCAGTTAACCAGCTCCTCTAACTGATAGAGTCAGTTGACCAGCTCCTCTAACTGATAGAGTCAGTTAACCAGCTCCTCTAACTGATAGAGTCCCAGGTCAGTTAACCAGCTCCTCTAACTGATAGAGTCCCAGGTCAGTTAACCAGCTCCTCTAACTGATAGAGTCCCAGGTCAGTTAACCAGCTCCTCTAACTGATAGAGTCAGTTAACCAGCTCCTCTAACTGATAGAGTCCCAGGTCAGTTAACCAGCTCCTCTAACTGATAGAGTCAGTTAACCAGCTCCTCTAACTGATAGAGTCCCAGGTCAGTTAACCTGCTCCTCTAACTGATAGAGTCCCAGGTCAGTTAACCAGCTCCTCTAACTGATAGATTCCCAGGTCAGTTAACCAGCTCCTCTAACTGATAGAGTCCCAGGTCAGTTACTAACCAGCTCCTCTAACTGATAGAGTCCCAGGTCAGTTAACCAGCTCCTGTAACTGATAGAGTCCCAGGTCAGTTAACCAGCTCCTCTAACTGATAGAGTCCCAGGTCAGTTAACCAGCTCCTCTAACTGATAGAGTCAGTTAACCAGCTCCTCTAACTGATAGAGTCCCAGGTCAGTTAACCAGCTCCTCTAACTGATAGAGTCCCAGGTCAGTTAACCAGCTCCTCTAACTGATAGAGTCCCAGGTCAGTTAACCAGCTCCTCTAACTGATAGAGTCCCAGGTAGGTTAACCAGCTCCTCTAACTGATAGAGTCCCAGGTCAGTTAACCAGCTCCTCTAACTGATAGAGTCAGTTAACCAGCTCCTCTAACTGATAGAGTTCCAGGTCAGTTAACCAGCTCCTCTAACTGATAGAGTCCCAGGTCAGTTAACCAGCTCCTCTAACTGATAGAGTCCCAGGTCAGTTAACCAGCTCCTCTAACTGATAGAGTCAGTTAACCAGCTCCTCTAACTGATAGAGTCCCAGGTCAGTTAACCAGCTCCTCTAACTGATAGAGTCCCAGGTCAGTTAACCAGCTCCTCTAACTGATAGATTCCCAGGTCAGTTAACCAGCTCCTCTAACTGATAGAGTCCCAGGTCAGTTAACCAGCTCCTCTAACTGATAGAGTCCCAGGTCAGTTAACCAGCTCCTCTAACTGACAGAGTCAGTTAACCAGCTCCTCTAACTGATAGAGTCCCAGGTCAGTTAACCAGCTCCTCTAACTGATAGAGTCCCAGGTCAGTTAACCAGCTCCTCTAACTGATAGAGTCCCAGGTCAGTTAACCAGCACCTCTAACTGATAGAGTCAGTTAACCAGCTCCTCTACCTGATAAAGTCCCAGGTCAGTTAACCAGCTCCTCTAACTGATAGAGTCCCAGGTCAGTTAACCAGCTCCTCTAACTGATAGAGTCCCAGGTCAGTTAACCAGCTCCTCTAACTGATAGAGTCCCAGGTCAGTTAACCAGCTCCTCTAACTGATAGAGTCCCAGGTCAGTTAACCAGCTCCTCTAACTGATAGAGTCCCAGGTCAGTTAACCAGCTCCTCTAACTGATAGAGTCAGTTAACCAGCTCCTCTAACTGATAGAGTCCCAGGTCAGTTAACCGGCTCCTCTAACTGATAGAGTCCCAGGTCAGTTAACCAGCTCCTCTAACTGATAGAGTCAGTTAACCAGCTCCTCTAACTGATAGAGCCCCAGGTCAGTTAACCAGCTCCTCTAACTGATAGAGTCAGTTAACCAGCTCCTCTAACTGATAGAGTCAGTTAACCAGCTCCTCTAACTGATAGAGTCCCAGGTCAGTTAACCAGCTCCTCTAACTGATAGAGTCCCAGGTCAGTTAACCAGCTCCTCTAACTGATAGAGTCCCAGGTCAGTTAACCAGCTCCTCTAACTGATAGAGTCAGTTAACCAGCTCCTCTAACTGATAGAGTCCCAGGTCAGTTAACCAGCTCCTCTAACTGATAGAGTCCCAGGTCAGTTAACCAGCTCCTCTAACTGATAGAGTCAGTTAACCAGCTCCTCTAACTGATAGAGTCCCAGGTCAGTTAACCAGCTCCTCTAACTGATAGAGTCAGTTAACCAGCTCCTCTAACTGATAGAGTCCCAGGTCACTTAACCAGCTCCTCTAACTGATAGAGTCCCAGGTCAGTTAACCAGCTCCTCTAACTGATAGAGTCAGTTAACCAGCTCCTCTAACTGATAGAGCCCCAGGTCAGTTAACCAGCTCCTCTAACTGATAGAGTTCCAGGTCAGTTAACCAGCTCCTCTAACTGATAGAGTCCCAGGTCAGTTAACCAGCTCCTCTAACTGATAGAGTCAGTTAACCAGCTCCTCTAACTGATAGAGTCCCAGGTCAGTTAACCGGCTCCTCTAACTGATAGAGTCCCAGGTCAGTTAACCAGCTCCTCTAACTGATAGAGTCCCAGGTCAGTTAACCAGCTCCTCTAACTGATAGAGTCAGTTAACCAGCTCCTCTAACTGATAGAGTCCCAGGTCAGTTAACCGGCTCCTCTAACTGATAGAGTCCCAGGTCAGTTAACCAGCTCCTCTAACTGATAGAGTCAGTTAACCAGCTCCTCTAACTGATAGAGCCCCAGGTCAGTTAACCAGCTCCTCTAACTGATAGAGTCAGTTGACCAGCTCCTCTAACTGATAGAGTCAGTTAACCAGCTCCTCTAACTGATAGAGTCCCAGGTCAGTTAACCAGCTCCTCTAACTGATAGAGTCCCAGGTCAGTTAACCAGCTCCTCTAACTGATAGAGTCCCAGGTCAGTTAACCAGCTCCTCTAACTGATAGAGTCAGTTAACCAGCTCCTCTAACTGATAGAGTCCCAGGTCAGTTAACCAGCTCCTCTAACTGATAGAGTCCCAGGTCAGTTAACCAGCTCCTCTAACTGATAGAGTCCCAGGTCAGTTAACCAGCTCCTCTAACTGATAGAGTCCCAGGTCAGGTAACCAGCTCCTCTAACTGATAGAGTCAGTTAACCAGCTCCTCTAACTGATAGAGTCCCAGGTCAGTTAACCAGCTCCTCTAACTGATAGAGTCCCAGGTCAGTTAACCAGCTCCTCTAACTGATAGAGTCCCAGGTCAGTTAACCAGCTCCTCTAACTGATAGAGTCCCAGGTAGGTTAACCAGCTCCTCTAACTGATAGAGTCAGTTAACCAGCTCCTCTAACTGATAGAGTTCCAGGTCAGTTAACCAGCTCCTCTAACTGATAGAGTCCCAGGTCAGTTAACCAGCTCCTCTAACTGATAGAGTCCCAGGTCAGTTAACCAGCTCCTCTAACTGATAGAGTCCCAGGTCAGTTAACCAGCTCCTCTAACTGATAGAGTCAGTTAACCAGCTCCTCTAACTGATAGAGTCCCAGGTCAGTTAACCAGCTCCTCTAACTGATAGAGTCCCAGGTCAGTTAACCAGCTCCTCTAACTGATAGATTCCCAGGTCAGTTAACCAGCTCCTCTAACTGATAGAGTCCCAGGTCAGTTACTAACCAGCTCCTCTAACTGATAGAGTCCCAGGTCAGTTAACCAGCTCCTGTAACTGATAGAGTCCCAGGTCAGTTAACCAGCTCCTCTAACTGATAGAGTCCCAGGTCAGTTAACCAGCTCCTCTAACTGATAGAGTCAGTTAACCAGCTCCTCTAACTGATAGAGTCCCAGGTCAGTTAACCAGCTCCTCTAACTGATAGAGTCCCAGGTCAGTTAACCAGCTCCTCTAACTGATAGAGTCCCAGGTCAGTTAACCAGCTCCTCTAACTGATAGAGTCCCAGGTAGGTTAACCAGCTCCTCTAACTGATAGAGTCCCAGGTCAGTTAACCAGCTCCTCTAACTGATAGAGTCAGTTAACCAGCTCCTCTAACTGATAGAGTTCCAGGTCAGTTAACCAGCTCCTCTAACTGATAGAGTCCCAGGTCAGTTAACCAGCTCCTCTAACTGATAGAGTCCCAGGTCAGTTAACCAGCTCCTCTAACTGATAGAGTCAGTTAACCAGCTCCTCTAACTGATAGAGTCCCAGGTCAGTTAACCAGCTCCTCTAACTGATAGAGTCCCAGGTCAGTTAACCAGCTCCTCTAACTGATAGATTCCCAGGTCAGTTAACCAGCTCCTCTAACTGATAGAGTCCCAGGTCAGTTAACCAGCTCCTCTAACTGATAGAGTCCCAGGTCAGTTAACCAGCTCCTCTAACTGACAGAGTCAGTTAACCAGCTCCTCTAACTGATAGAGTCAGTTAACCAGCTCCTCTAACTGATAGAGTCCCAGGTCAGTTAACCAGCTCCTCTAACTGATAGAGTCCCAGGTCAGTTAACCAGCTCCTCTAACTGATAGAGTCCCAGGTCAGTTAACCAGCACCTCTAACTGATAGAGTCAGTTAACCAGCTCCTCTACCTGATAAAGTCCCAGGTCAGTTAACCAGCTCCTCTAACTGATAGAGTCCCAGGTCAGTTAATCAGCTCCTCTAACTGATAGAGTCCCAGGTCAGTTAACCAGCTCCTCTAACTGATAGAGTCCCAGGTCAGTTAACCAGCTCCTCTAACTGATAGAGTCCCAGGTCAGTTAACCAGCTCCTCTAACTGATAGAGTCCCAGGTCAGTTAACCAGCTCCTCTAACTGATAGAGTCAGTTAACCAGCTCCTCTAACTGATAGAGTCAGTTAACCAGCTCCTCTAACTGATAGAGTCCCAGGTCAGTTAACCGGCTCCTCTAACTGATAGAGTCCCAGGTCAGTTAACCAGCTCCTCTAACTGATAGAGTCAGTTAACCAGCTCCTCTAACTGATAGAGCCCCAGGTCAGTTAACCAGCTCCTCTAACTGATAGAGTCAGTTAACCAGCTCCTCTAACTGATAGAGTCAGTTAACCAGCTCCTCTAACTGATAGAGTCCCAGGTCAGTTAACCAGCTCCTCTAACTGATAGAGTCCCAGGTCAGTTAACCAGCTCCTCTAACTGATAGAGTCCCAGGTCAGTTAACCAGCTCCTCTAACTGATAGAGTCAGTTAACCAGCTCCTCTAACTGATAGAGTCCCAGGTCAGTTAACCAGCTCCTCTAACTGATAGAGTCCCAGGTCAGTTAACCAGCTCCTCTAACTGATAGAGTCAGTTAACCAGCTCCTCTAACTGATAGAGTCCCAGGTCAGTTAACCAGCTCCTCTAACTGATAGAGTCAGTTAACCAGCTCCTCTAACTGATAGAGTCCCAGGTCACTTAACCAGCTCCTCTAACTGATAGAGTCCCAGGTCAGTTAACCAGCTCCTCTAACTGATAGAGTCAGTTAACCAGCTCCTCTAACTGATAGAGCCCCAGGTCAGTTAACCAGCTCCTCTAACTGATAGAGTTCCAGGTCAGTTAACCAGCTCCTCTAACTGATAGAGTCCCAGGTCAGTTAACCAGCTCCTCTAACTGATAGAGTCCCAGGTCAGTTAACCAGCTCCTCTAACTGATAGAGTCCCAGGTCAGTTAACCAGCTCCTCTAACTGATAGAGTCAGTTAACCAGCTCCTCTAACTGATAGAGTCCCAGGTCAGTTAACCAGCTCCTCTAACTGATAGAGTCCCAGGTCAGTTAACCAGCTCCTCTAACTGATAGATTCCCAGGTCAGTTAACCAGCTCCTCTAACTGATAGAGTCCCAGGTCAGTTACTAACCAGCTCCTCTAACTGATAGAGTCCCAGGTCAGTTAACCAGCTCCTGTAACTGATAGAGTCCCAGGTCAGTTAACCAGCTCCTCTAACTGATAGAGTCCCAGGTCAGTTAACCAGCTCCTCTAACTGATAGAGTCAGTTAACCAGCTCCTCTAACTGATAGAGTCCCAGGTCAGTTAACCAGCTCCTCTAACTGATAGAGTCCCAGGTCAGTTAACCAGCTCCTCTAACTGATAGAGTCCCAGGTCAGTTAACCAGCTCCTCTAACTGATAGAGTCCCAGGTAGGTTAACCAGCTCCTCTAACTGATAGAGTCCCAGGTCAGTTAACCAGCTCCTCTAACTGATAGAGTCAGTTAACCAGCTCCTCTAACTGATAGAGTTCCAGGTCAGTTAACCAGCTCCTCTAACTGATAGAGTCCCAGGTCAGTTAACCAGCTCCTCTAACTGATAGAGTCCCAGGTCAGTTAACCAGCTCCTCTAACTGATAGAGTCAGTTAACCAGCTCCTCTAACTGATAGAGTCCCAGGTCAGTTAACCAGCTCCTCTAACTGATAGAGTCCCAGGTCAGTTAACCAGCTCCTCTAACTGATAGATTCCCAGGTCAGTTAACCAGCTCCTCTAACTGATAGAGTCCCAGGTCAGTTAACCAGCTCCTCTAACTGATAGAGTCCCAGGTCAGTTAACCAGCTCCTCTAACTGACAGAGTCAGTTAACCAGCTCCTCTAACTGATAGAGTCAGTTAACCAGCTCCTCTAACTGATAGAGTCCCAGGTCAGTTAACCAGCTCCTCTAACTGATAGAGTCCCAGGTCAGTTAACCAGCTCCTCTAACTGATAGAGTCCCAGGTCAGTTAACCAGCACCTCTAACTGATAGAGTCAGTTAACCAGCTCCTCTACCTGATAAAGTCCCAGGTCAGTTAACCAGCTCCTCTAACTGATAGAGTCCCAGGTCAGTTAACCAGCTCCTCTAACTGATAGAGTCCCAGGTCAGTTAACCAGCTCCTCTAACTGATAGAGTCCCAGGTCAGTTAACCAGCTCCTCTAACTGATAGAGTCCCAGGTCAGTTAACCAGCTCCTCTAACTGATAGAGTCCCAGGTCAGTTAACCAGCTCCTCTAACTGATAGAGTCAGTTAACCAGCTCCTCTAACTGATAGAGTCCCAGGTCAGTTAACCGGCTCCTCTAACTGATAGAGTCCCAGGTCAGTTAACCAGCTCCTCTAACTGATAGAGTCAGTTAACCAGCTCCTCTAACTGATAGAGCCCCAGGTCAGTTAACCAGCTCCTCTAACTGATAGAGTCAGTTAACCAGCTCCTCTAACTGATAGAGTCAGTTAACCAGCTCCTCTAACTGATAGAGTCCCAGGTCAGTTAACCAGCTCCTCTAACTGATAGAGTCCCAGGTCAGTTAACCAGCTCCTCTAACTGATAGAGTCCCAGGTCAGTTAACCAGCTCCTCTAACTGATAGAGTCAGTTAACCAGCTCCTCTAACTGATAGAGTCCCAGGTCAGTTAACCAGCTCCTCTAACTGATAGAGTCCCAGGTCAGTTAACCAGCTCCTCTAACTGATAGAGTCAGTTAACCAGCTCCTCTAACTGATAGAGTCCCAGGTCAGTTAACCAGCTCCTCTAACTGATAGAGTCAGTTAACCAGCTCCTCTAACTGATAGAGTCCCAGGTCACTTAACCAGCTCCTCTAACTGATAGAGTCCCAGGTCAGTTAACCAGCTCCTCTAACTGATAGAGTCAGTTAACCAGCTCCTCTAACTGATAGAGCCCCAGGTCAGTTAACCAGCTCCTCTAACTGACAGAGTCAGTTAACCAGCTCCTCTAACTGATAGAGTCAGTTAACCAGCTCCTCTAACTGATAGAGTCCCAGGTCAGTTAACCAGCTCCTCTAACTGATAGAGTCCCAGGTCAGTTAACCAGCTCCTCTAACTGATAGAGTCCCAGGTCAGTTAACCAGCACCTCTAACTGATATAGTCAGTTAACCAGCTCCTCTACCTGATAAAGTCCCAGGTCAGTTAACCAGCTCCTCTAACTGATAGAGTCCCAGGTCAGTTAACCAGCTCCTCTAACTGATAGAGTCCCAGGTCAGTTAACCAGCTCCTCTAACTGATAGAGTCCCAGGTCAGTTAACCAGCTCCTCTAACTGATAGAGTCCCAGGTCAGTTAACCAGCTCCTCTAACTGATAGAGTCCCAGGTCAGTTAACCAGCTCCTCTAACTGATAGAGTCAGTTAACCAGCTCCTCTAACTGATAGAGCCCCAGGTCAGTTAACCAGCTCCTCTAACTGATAGAGTCAGTTAACCAGCTCCTCTAACTGATAGAGTCAGTTAACCAGCTCCTCTAACTGATAGAGTCCCAGGTCAGTTAACCAGCTCCTCTAACTGATAGAGTCCCAGGTCAGTTAACCAGCTCCTCTAACTGATAGAGTCCCAGGTCAGTTAACCAGCTCCTCTAACTGATAGAGTCAGTTAACCAGCTCCTCTAACTGATAGAGTCCCAGGTCAGTTAACCAGCTCCTCTAACTGATAGAGTCCCAGGTCAGTTAACCAGCTCCTCTAACTGATAGAGTCCCAGGTCAGTTAACCAGCTCCTCTAACTGATAGAGTCCCAGGTCAGTTAACCAGCTCCTCTAACTGATAGAGTCAGTTAACCAGCTCCTCTAACTGATAGAGTCCCAGGTCAGTTAACCAGCTCCTCTAACTGATAGAGTCCCAGGTCAGTTAACCAGCTCCTCTAACTGATAGAGTCCCAGGTCAGTTAACCAGCTCCTCTAACTGATAGAGTCCCAGGTAGGTTAACCAGCTCCTCTAACTGATAGAGTCCCAGGTCAGTTAACCAGCTCCTCTAACTGATAGAGTCAGTTAACCAGCTCCTCTAACTGATAGAGTTCCAGGTCAGTTAACCAGCTCCTCTAACTGATAGAGTCCCAGGTCAGTTAACCAGCTCCTCTAACTGATAGAGTCCCAGGTCAGTTAACCAGCTCCTCTAACTGATAGAGTCAGTTAACCAGCTCCTCTAACTGATAGAGTCCCAGGTCAGTTAACCAGCTCCTCTAACTGATAGAGTCCCAGGTCAGTTAACCAGCTCCTCTAACTGATAGATTCCCAGGTCAGTTAACCAGCTCCTCTAACTGATAGAGTCCCAGGTCAGTTAACCAGCTCCTCTAACTGATAGAGTCCCAGGTCAGTTAACCAGCTCCTCTAACTGACAGAGTCAGTTAACCAGCTCCTCTAACTGATAGAGTCAGTTAACCAGCTCCTCTAACTGATAGAGTCCCAGGTCAGTTAACCAGCTCCTCTAACTGATAGAGTCCCAGGTCAGTTAACCAGCTCCTCTACCTGATAAAGTCCCAGGTCAGTTAACCAGCTCCTCTAACTGATAGAGTCCCAGGTCAGTTAACCAGCTCCTCTAACTGATAGAGTCCCAGGTCAGTTAACCAGCTCCTCTAACTGATAGAGTCCCAGGTCAGTTAACCAGCTCCTCTAACTGATAGAGTCGGTCAGTTAACCAGCTCCTCTAACTGATAGAGTCCCAGGTCAGTTAACCAGCTCCTCTAACTGATAGAGTCCCAGGTCAGTTAACCGGCTCCTCTAACTGATAGAGTCCCAGGTCAGTTAACCAGCTCCTCTAACTGATAGAGTCGGTCAGTTAACCAGCTCCTCTAACTGATAGAGCCCCAGGTCAGTTAACCAGCTCCTCTAACTGATAGAGTCAGTTAACCAGCTCCTCTAACTGATAGAGTCAGTTAACCAGCTCCTCTAACTGATAGAGTCCCAGGTCAGTTAACCAGCTCCTCTAACTGATAGAGTCCCAGGTCAGTTAACCAGCTCCTCTAACTGATAGAGTCCCAGGTCAGTTAACCAGCTCCTCTAACTGATAGAGTCAGTTAACCAGCTCCTCTAACTGATAGAGTCCCAGGTCAGTTAACCAGCTCCTCTAACTGATAGAGTCCCAGGTCAGTTAACCAGCTCCTCTAACTGATAGAGTCCCAGGTCAGTTAACCAGCTCCTCTAACTGATAGAGTCCCAGGTCAGTTAACCAGCTCCTCTAACTGATAGAGTCAGTTAACCAGCTCCTCTAACTGATAGAGTCCCAGGTCAGTTAACCAGCTCCTCTAACTGATAGAGTCCCAGGTCAGTTAACCAGCTCCTCTAACTGATAGAGTCCCAGGTCAGTTAACCAGCTCCTCTAACTGATAGAGTCCCAGGTAGGTTAACCAGCTCCTCTAACTGATAGAGTCCCAGGTCAGTTAACCAGCTCCTCTAACTGATAGAGTCAGTTAACCAGCTCCTCTAACTGATAGAGTTCCAGGTCAGTTAACCAGCTCCTCTAACTGATAGAGTCAGTTAACCAGCTCCTCTAACTGATAGAGCCCCAGGTCAGTTAACCAGCTCCTCTAACTGATAGAGTCAGTTAACCAGCGCCTCTAACTGATAGAGTGAGTTAACCAGCTCCTCTAACTGATAGAGTCCCAGGTCAGTTAACCAGCTCCTCTAACTGATAGAGTCCCAGGTCAGTTAACCAGCTCCTCTAACTGATAGAGTCCCAGGTCAGTTAACCAGCTCCTCTAACTGATAGAGTCAGTTAACCAGCTCCTCTAACTGATAGAGTCCCAGGTCAGTTAACCAGCTCCTCTAACTGATAGAGTCCCAGGTCAGTTAACCAGCTCCTCTAACTGATAGAGTCCCAGGTCAGTTAACCAGCTCCTCTAACTGATAGAGTCCCAGGTCAGTTAACCAGCTCCTCTAACTTATAGAGTCCCAGGTCAGTTAACCAGCTCCTCTAACTGATAGAGTCAGTTAACCAGCTCCTCTAACTGATAGAGTCCCAGGTCAGTTAACCAGCTCCTCTAACTGATAGAGTCCCAGGTCAGTTAACCAGCTCCTCTAACTGAAAGAGTCCCAGGTCAGTTAACCAGCGCCTCTAACTGATAGAGTGAGTTAACCAGCTCCTCTAACTGATAGAGTCCCAGGTCAGTTAACCAGCTCCTCTAACTGATAGAGTCCCAGGTCAGTTAACCAGCTCCTCTAACTGATAGAGTCCCAGGTCAGTTAACCAGCTCCTCTAACTGATAGAGTCAGTTAACCAGCTCCTCTAACTGATAGAGTCCCAGGTCAGTTAACCAGCTCCTCTAACTGATAGAGTCCCAGGTCAGTTAACCAGCTCCTCTAACTGATAGAGTCCCAGGTCAGTTAACCAGCTCCTCTAACTGATAGAGTCCCAGGTCAGTTAACCAGCTCCTCTAACTTATAGAGTCCCAGGTCAGTTAACCAGCTCCTCTAACTGATAGAGTCAGTTAACCAGCTCCTCTAACTGATAGAGTCCCAGGTCAGTTAACCAGCTCCTCTAACTGATAGAGTCCCAGGTCAGTTAACCAGCTCCTCTAACTGAAAGAGTCCCAGGTCAGTTAACCAGCTCCTCTAACTGATAGAGTCCCAGGTCAGTTAACCAGCTCCTCTAACTGATAGAGTCAGTTAACCAGCTCCTCTAACTGATAGAGTCCCAGGTCAGTTAACCAGCTCCTCTAACTGATAGAGTCAGTTAACCAGCTCCTCTAACTGATAGAGTCCCAGGTCACTTAACCAGCTCCTCTAACTGATAGAGTTCCAGGTCAGTTAACCAGCTCCTCTAACTGATAGAGTCAGTTAACCAGCTCCTCTAACTGATAGAGCCCCAGGTCAGTTAACCAGCTCCTCTAACTGACAGAGTCAGTTAACCAGCTCCTCTAACTGATAGAGTCAGTTAACCAGCTCCTCTAACTGATAGAGTCCCAGGTCAGTTAACCAGCTCCTCTAACTGATAGAGTCCCAGGTCAGTTAACCAGCTCCTCTAACTGATAGAGTCCCAGGTCAGTTAACCAGCACCTCTAACTGATAGAGTCAGTTAACCAGCTCCTCTACCTGATAAAGTCCCAGGTCAGTTAACCAGCTCCTCTAACTGATAGAGTCCCAGGTCAGTTAACCAGCTCCTCTAACTGATAGAGTCCCAGGTCAGTTAACCAGCTCCTCTAACTGATAGAGTCCCAGGTCAGTTAACCAGCTCCTCTAACTGATAGAGTCCCAGGTCAGTTAACCAGCTCCTCTAACTGATAGAGTCCCAGGTCAGTTAACCAGCTCCTCTAACTGATAGAGTCAGTTAACCAGCTCCTCTAACTGATAGAGTCCCAGGTCAGTTAACCGGCTCCTCTAACTGATAGAGTCCCAGGTCAGTTAACCAGCTCCTCTAACTGATAGAGTCAGTTAACCAGCTCCTCTAACTGATAGAGCCCCAGGTCAGTTAACCAGCTCCTCTAACTGATAGAGTCAGTTAACCAGCTCCTCTAACTGATAGAGTCAGTTAACCAGCTCCTCTAACTGATAGAGTCCCAGGTCAGTTAACCAGCTCCTCTAACTGATAGAGTCCCAGGTCAGTTAACCAGCTCCTCTAACTGATAGAGTCCCAGGTCAGTTAACCAGCTCCTCTAACTGATAGAGTCAGTTAACCAGCTCCTCTAACTGATAGAGTCCCAGGTCAGTTAACCAGCTCCTCTAACTGATAGAGTCCCAGGTCAGTTAACCAGCTCCTCTAACTGATAGAGTCCCAGGTCAGTTAACCAGCTCCTCTAACTGATAGAGTCCCAGGTCAGTTAACCAGCTCCTCTAACTGATAGAGTCAGTTAACCAGCTCCTCTAACTGATAGAGTCCCAGGTCAGTTAACCAGCTCCTCTAACTGATAGAGTCCCAGGTCAGTTAACCAGCTCCTCTAACTGATAGAGTCCCAGGTCAGTTAACCAGCTCCTCTAACTGATAGAGTCCCAGGTAGGTTAACCAGCTCCTCTAACTGATAGAGTCCCAGGTCAGTTAACCAGCTCCTCTAACTGATAGAGTCAGTTAACCAGCTCCTCTAACTGATAGAGTTCCAGGTCAGTTAACCAGCTCCTCTAACTGATAGAGTCCCAGGTCAGTTAACCAGCTCCTCTAACTGATAGAGTCCCAGGTCAGTTAACCAGCTCCTCTAACTGATAGAGTCAGTTAACCAGCTCCTCTAACTGATAGAGTCCCAGGTCAGTTAACCAGCTCCTCTAACTGATAGAGTCCCAGGTCAGTTAACCAGCTCCTCTAACTGATAGATTCCCAGGTCAGTTAACCAGCTCCTCTAACTGATAGAGTCCCAGGTCAGTTAACCAGCTCCTCTAACTGATAGAGTCCCAGGTCAGTTAACCAGCTCCTCTAACTGACAGAGTCAGTTAACCAGCTCCTCTAACTGATAGAGTCAGTTAACCAGCTCCTCTAACTGATAGAGTCCCAGGTCAGTTAACCAGCTCCTCTAACTGATAGAGTCCCAGGTCAGTTAACCAGCTCCTCTAACTGATAGAGTCCCAGGTCAGTTAACCAGCACCTCTAACTGATAGAGTCAGTTAACCAGCTCCTCTACCTGATAAAGTCCCAGGTCAGTTAACCAGCTCCTCTAACTGATAGAGTCCCAGGTCAGTTAACCAGCTCCTCTAACTGATAGAGTCCCAGGTCAGTTAACCAGCTCCTCTAACTGATAGAGTCCCAGGTCAGTTAACCAGCTCCTCTAACTGATAGAGTCCCAGGTCAGTTAACCAGCTCCTCTAACTGATAGAGTCCCAGGTCAGTTAACCAGCTCCTCTAACTGATAGAGTCAGTTAACCAGCTCCTCTAACTGATAGAGTCAGTTAACCAGCTCCTCTAACTGATAGAGTCCCAGGTCAGTTAACCAGCTCCTCTAACTGATAGAGTCAGTTAACCAGCTCCTCTAACTGATAGAGTCCCAGGTCAGTTAACCAGCTCCTCTAACTGATAGAGTCAGTTAACCAGCTCCTCTAACTGATAGAGTCCCAGGTCAGTTAACCAGCTCCTCTAACTGATAGAGTCCCAGGTCAGTTAACCAGCTCCTCTAACTGATAGAGTCCCAGGTCAGTTAACCAGCTCCTCTAACTGATAGAGTCAGTTAACCAGCTCCTCTAACTGATAGAGTCCCAGGTCAGTTAACCAGCTCCTCTAACTGATAGAGTCCCAGGTCAGTTAACCAGCTCCTCTAACTGATAGAGTCAGTTAACCAGCTCCTCTAACTGATAGAGTCCCAGGTCAGTTAACCAGCTCCTCTAACTGATAGAGTCCCAGGTCAGTTAACCAGCTCCTCTAACTGATAGAGTCCCAGGTCAGTTAACCAGCTCCTGTAAATGATAGAGTCCCAGGTCAGTTAACCAGCTCCTCTAACTGATAGAGTCCCAGGTCAGTTAACCAGCTCCTCTAACTGATAGAGTCAGTTAACCAGCTCCTATAACTGATAGAGTCCCAGGTCAGTTAACCAGCTCCTCTAACTGATAGAGTCCCAGGTGAGTTAACCATTTCCTCTAACTGATAGAGTCAGTTAACCACCTCCTCTAACTGATAGAGTCCCAGGTCAGTTAACCAGCTCCTCTAACTGATAGAGTCCCAGGTCAGTTAACCAGCTCCTCTAACTGATAGAATCAGTTAACCAGCTCCTCTAACTGATAGAGTCCCAGGTCAGTTAACCAGCTCCTCTAACTGATAGAGTCAGTTAACCAGCTCCTCTAACTGATAGAGTCAGTTAACCAGCTCCTCTAACTGATAGAGTCCCAGGTCAGTTAACCAGCTCCTCTACCTGATAGAGTCCCAGGTCAGTTAACCAGCTCCTCTAACTGATAGAGTCCCAGGTCAGTTAACCAGCTCCTCTAACTGATAGAGTCAGTTAACCAGCTGCTCTAACTGATAGAGTCCCAGATCAGTTAACCAGCTCCTCTAACTGATAGAGTCCCAGGTCAGTTAACCAGCTCCTCTAACTGATAGAGTCCCAGGTCAGTTAACCAGCTCCTCTAACTGATAGAGTCCCAGGTCAGTTAACCAGCTCCTCTAACTGATAGAGTCCCAGGTCAGTTAACCAGCTCCTCTAACTGATAGAGTTCCAGGTCAGTTAACCAGCTCCTCTAACTGATAGAGTCCCAGGTCAGTTAACCAGCTCCTCTAACTGATAGAGTCCCAGGTCAGTTAACCAGCTCCTCTAACTGATAGAGTCAGTTAACCAGCTCCTCTAACTGATAGAGTCCCAGGTCAGTTAACCAGCTCCTCTAACTGATAGAGTCCCAGGTCAGTTAACCAGCTCCTCTAACTGATAGATTCCCAGGTCAGTTAACCAGCTCCTCTAACTGATAGAGTCCCAGGTCAGTTAACCAGCTCCTCTAACTGATAGAGTCCCAGGTCAGTTAACCAGCTCCTCTAACTGACAGAGTCAGTTAACCAGCTCCTCTAACTGATAGAGTCAGTTAACCAGCTCCTCTAACTGATAGAGTCAGTTAACCAGCTCCTCTAACTGATAGAGTCCCAGGTCAGTTAACCAGCTCCTCTAACTGATAGAGTCCCAGGTCAGTTAACCAGCTCCTCTAACTGATAGAGTCCCAGGTCAGTTAACCAGCACCTCTAACTGATAGAGTCAGTTAACCAGCTCCTCTACCTGATAAAGTCCCAGGTCAGTTAACCAGCTCCTCTAACTGATAGAGTCCCAGGTCAGTTAACCAGCTCCTCTAACTGATAGAGTCCCAGGTCAGTTAACCAGCTCCTCTAACTGATAGAGTCCCAGGTCAGTTAACCAGCTCCTCTAACTGATAGAGTCCCAGGTCAGTTAACCAGCTCCTCTAACTGATAGAGTCAGTTAACCAGCTCCTCTAACTGATAGAGTCAGTTAACCAGCTCCTCTAACTGATAGAGTCCCAGGTCAGTTAACCAGCTCCTCTAACTGATAGAGTCAGTTAACCAGCTCCTCTAACTGATAGAGTCCCAGGTCAGTTAACCAGCTCCTCTAACTGATAGAGTCAGTTAACCAGCTCCTCTAACTGATAGAGTCCCAGGTCAGTTAACCAGCTCCTCTAACTGATAGAGTCCCAGGTCAGTTAACCAGCTCCTCTAACTGATAGAGTCCCAGGTCAGTTAACCAGCTCCTCTAACTGATAGAGTCAGTTAACCAGCTCCTCTAACTGATAGAGTCAGTTAACCAGCTCCTCTAACTGATAGAGTCCCAGGTCAGTTAACCAGCTCCTCTAACTGATAGAGTCCCAGGTCAGTTAACCAGCTCCTCTAACTGATAGAGTCCCAGGTCAGTTAACCAGCTCCTCTAACTGATAGAGTCAGTTAACCAGCTCCTTTAAATGATAGAGTCCCAGGTCAGTTAACCAGCTCCTCTAACTGATAGAGTTCCAGGTCAGTTAACCAGCTCCTCTAACTGATAGAGTCAGTTAACCAGCTCCTCTAACTGATAGAGTCCCAGGTCAGTTAACCAGCTCCTCTAACTGATAGAGTCCCAGGTGAGTTAACCATTTCCTCTAACTGATAGAGTCAGTTAACCACCTCCTCTAACTGATAGTCCCAGGTCAGTTAACCAGCTCCTCTAACTGATAGAGTCCCAGGTCAGTTAACCAGCTCCTCTAACTGATAGAATCAGTTAACCAGCTCCTCTAACTGATAGAGTCCCAGGTCAGTTAACCAGCTCCTCTAACTGATAGAGTCAGTTAACCAGCTCCTCTAACTGATAGAGTCAGTTAACCAGCTCCTCTAACTGATAGAGTCCCAGGTCAGTTAACCAGCTCCTCTACCTGATAGAGTCCCAGGTCAGTTAACCAGCTCCTCTAACTGATAGAGTCCCAGGTCAGTTAACCAGCTCCTCTAACTGATAGAGTCAGTTAACCAGCTCCTCTAACTGATAGAGTCCCAGATCAGTTAACCAGCTCCTCTAACTGATAGAGTCCCAGGTCAGTTAACCAGCTCCTCTAACTGATAGAGTCCCAGGTCAGTTAACCAGCTCCTCTAACTGATAGAGTCCCAGGTCAGTTAACCAGCTCCTCTAACTGATAGAGTCCCAGGTCAGTTAACCAGCTCCTCTAACTGATAGAGTCCCAGGTCAGTTAACCAGCTCCTCTAACTGATAGAATCAGTTAACCAGCTCCTCTAACTGATAGAGTCCCAGGTCAGTTAACCAGCTCCTCTAACTGATAGAGTCAGTTAACCAGCTCCTCTAACTGATAGAGTCAGTTAACCAGCTCCTCTAACTGATAGAGTCCCAGGTCAGTTAACCAGCTCCTTTACCTGATAGAGTCCCAGGTCAGTTAACCAGCTCCTCTAACTGATAGAGTCCCAGGTCAGTTAACCAGCTCCTCTAACTGATAGAGTCAGTTAACCAGCTCCTCTAACTGATAGAGTCCCAGGTCAGTTAACCAGCTCCTCTAACTGATAGAGTCCCAGGTCAGTTAACCAGCTCCTCTAACTGATAGAGTCAGTTAACCAGCTCCTCTAACTGATAGAGTCCCAGGTCAGTTAACCAGCTCCTCTAACTGATAGAGTCCCAGGTCAGTTAACCAGCTCCTCTAACTGATAGAGTCAGTTAACCAGCTCCTCTAACTGATAGAGTCCCAGGTCAGTTAACCAGCTCCTCTAACTGATAGAGTCCCAGGTGAGTTAACCATTTCCTCTAACTGATAGAGTCAGTTAACCACCTCCTCTAACTGATAGTCCCAGGTCAGTTAACCAGCTCCTCTAACTGATAGAGTCCCAGGTCAGTTAACCAGCTCCTCTAACTGATAGAATCAGTTAACCAGCTCCTCTAACTGATAGAGTCCCAGGTCAGTTAACCAGCTCCTCTAACTGATAGAGTCAGTTAACCAGCTCCTCTAACTGATAGAGTCAGTTAACCAGCTCCTCTAACTGATAGAGTCCCAGGTCAGTTAACCAGCTCCTCTACCTGATAGAGTCCCAGGTCAGTTAACCAGCTCCTCTAACTGATAGAGTCCCAGGTCAGTTAACCAGCTCCTCTAACTGATAGAGTCAGTTAACCAGCTCCTCTAACTGATAGAGTCCCAGATCAGTTAACCAGCTCCTCTAACTGATAGAGTCCCAGGTCAGTTAACCAGCTCCTCTAACTGATAGAGTCCCAGGTCAGTTAACCAGCTCCTCTAACTGATAGAGTCCCAGGTCAGTTAACCAGCTCCTCTAACTGATAGAGTCAGTTAACCAGCTCCTCTAACTGATAGAGTCCCAGGTCAGTTAACCAGCTCCTCTAACTGATAGAGTCCCAGGTCAGTTAACCAGCTCCTCTAACTGATAGAGTCCCAGGTCAGTTAACCAGCTCCTCTAACTGATAGAGTCAGTTAACCAGCTCCTCTAACTGATAGAGTCCCAGGTCAGTTAACCAGCTCCTCTAACTGATAGAGTCCCAGGTCAGTTAACCAGCTCCTCTAACTGATAGAGTCAGTTAACCAGCTCCTCTAACTGATAGAGCCCCAGGTCAGTTAACCAGCTCCTCTAACTGATAGAGTCAGTTAACCAGCTCCTCTAACTGATAGAGTCAGTTAACCAGCTCCTCTAACTGATAGAGTCCCAGGTCAGTTAACCAGCTCCTCTAACTGATAGAGTCCCAGGTCAGTTAACCAGCTCCTCTAACTGATAGAGTCCCAGGTCAGTTAACCAGCTCCTCTAACTGATAGAGTCAGTTAACCAGCTCCTCTAACTGATAGAGTCCCAGGTCAGTTAACCAGCTCCTCTAACTGATAGAGTCCCAGGTCAGTTAACCAGCTCCTCTAACTGATAGAGTCAGTTAACCAGCTCCTCTAACTGATAGAGTCCCAGGTCAGTTAACCAGCTCCTCTAACTGATAGAGTCAGTTAACCAGCTCCTCTAACTGATAGAGTCCCAGGTCAGTTAACCAGCTCCTCTAACTGATAGAGTCCCAGGTCAGTTAACCAGCTCCTCTAACTGATAGAGTCAGTTAACCAGCTCCTCTAACTGATAGAGTCCCAGGTCAGTTAACCAGCTCCTCTAACTGATAGAGTCAGTTAACCAGCTCCTCTAACTGATAGAGTCAGGTTAACCAGCTCCTCTAACTGATAGAGTCCCAGGTCAGTTAACCAGCTCCTCTAACTGATAGAGTCCCAGGTCAGTTAACCAGCTCCTCTAACTGATAGAGTCCCAGGTCAGTTAACCAGCACCTCTAACTGATAGAGTCAGTTAACCAGCTCCTCTACCTGATAAAGTCCCAGGTCAGTTAACCAGCTCCTCTAACTGATAGAGTCCCAGGTCAGTTAACCAGCTCCTCTAACTGATAGAGTCCCAGGTCAGTTAACCAGCTCCTCTAACTGATAGAGTCCCAGGTCAGTTAACCAGCTCCTCTAACTGATAGAGTCCCAGGTCAGTTAACCAGCTCCTCTAACTGATAGAGTCCCAGATCAGTTAACCAGGCTATTATAATGGGTTTGATATTGTCTTCTATCTATGTCACTGATATGAACTACAACCAGAAGAATGTCCCTGGTAGAACAGAGGAGGAGAGGAGGAGAGGAGGAGAGGAGGAGAGGAGGAGGAGGAGAGGAGGGGAGGGGAGGAGAGGAGGGGGAGAGGAGGAGTAGAAGAAGAGGAGAGGAGGAGAGGAGGAGGAGAAGAGGGGAGGAGGGGGGTGAGGAGGGGAGGAGGAGGAGAGGAGGGGGAGAGGAGGAGGAGAGGATGGGGAGAGCAGGGGGAGAGGAGGGGGGAGAGGAGGAGGAGAGGAGGGGGAGAGGAGGAGGAGAGGAGGGGAGGAGGGGGGGGAGGAGGGGAGGAGGAGAAGAGGAGGGGGAGAGGAGGAGGAGAGGATGGGGAGAGCAGGGGGGAGAGGAGGGGGGAGAGGAGGAGGAGAGGAGGAGGAGAGGAGGGGGAGAAGAGGGGGAGAAGAGGAGGAGAGGAGGTGGAGAGGAGGGGGAGAGGAGGAAGAGAGAAGGAGGAGAGGAGGAGGGAAGGAGAATGACAGGGCCTCCTGTCTGCAGTCTGGATCCGCTCTGTGTGAAACGTCAATGATTAGCAATCTTAATTACCTGTCGTCTGCAACACTGGCATCTCCTCCTCTCCTCTTCTCTCCTCTCCTCCTCTCCTCTCTCTCCTCCTCTCCTCTCCTCTCCCTCTCTCCCTCTCCTCTCCTCCTCCTCCTCCTCCTCTCCTCTCTCCTCCTCTCCTCTTCTCCTCCTCTCCTCTCCTCTCCTCTTCTCCTCCTCTCCTCTCCTCCTCTCCTCCTCCTCTCCTCTCCTCTCCTCTGACCTCAGCGTTGGGACACTTTGAGAAACACCCCAATCTAACCGCCAGTGTGATCATACCATTTAGAAGACACCTTTACCCAGGACCGATGTTGTTCCCCAGATCAAAACCATACAGCCTTTTGAGCCAGAGGCTTTTTACTTACATGGTACAGTACGTGCCATGTGTCGATGATTAATGTCAATTTTCCTGAATGCAAAGGTTAATTTGTGTACCGTGTTCCTCAGCTTGGCTCTGTACAGTACAGAGAGGTGGGTGGATAATGTAAGAGAAGCTGCCATTGCTGAAGAGACAGAGATGGGAGAGAGACGGATGGGGGGGAGGAGACGGATGGGGAGAGAGAGACGGATTGGGGGGGGGAGACGGATGGGGGGGAGAGAGACGGATTGGGAGGGAGAGACGGATGGGGAAGAGAGACGGATGGGGGAGAGAGACGGATGAGGGGAGAGAGACGCATGGGGGGAGAGAGACGGATGGGGGGGGCGGATGGGAGAGAGAGACGGATGGGGGGAGAGAGACGGATGGGGGGGAGAGAGACGGATGGGGGGGAGAGAGACGGATGGGGGGAGAGAGACGGATGGGGGGGAGAGAGACGGATGGGGGGGAGAGAGACGGATGGGGGGGGAGAGACGGATGGGGGGGGAGAGACGGATGGGGGGAGAGACGGATGGGGGGAGAGAGACGGATGGGGGGGAGAGAGACGGATGGGGGGGAGAGACGGATGGGGGGGAGAGACGGATGGGGGGAGAGACGGATGGGGGGAGAGAGACGGATGGGGGGGGGAGACGGATGGGGGGGGAGAGACGGATGGGGGGAGAGAGACGGATGGGGGGAGAGAGACGGATGGGGGGGAGAGACGGATGGGGGGGGAGAGACGGATGGGGGGAGAGACGGATGGGGGGAGAGACGGATGGGGGGAGAGACGGATGGGAGGGGAGAGACGGATGGGGGGGAGAGACGGATGGGGGGAGAGACGGATGGGGGGGAGACGGATGAGGGGGAGAGAGACGGATGGGGGGAGAGAGACGGATGGGGGGGAGAGAGACGGATGGGGGGGAGACGGATGGGGGGGAGAGACGGATGGGAGAGAGAGACGGATGGGGGGGAGAGACGGATGGGGGGGGCGGATGGGAGAGAGAGACGGATGGGGGGGAGAGAGACGGATGGGGGGAGAGAGACGGATGGGGGGGAGAGACGGATGGGGGGGAGAGACGGATGGGGGGGGAGAGACGGATGGGGGGAGAGACGGATGGGGGGGAGAGACGGATGGGAGGGGAGAGACGGATGGGGTGGAGAGACGGATGGGGGGGAGAGACGGATGGGGGGGGAGACGGATGGGGGGGAGAGAGACGGATGGGGGGAGAGAGACGGATGGGGGGGAGACGGATGGGGGGGGGGGCGGATGGGGGGAGAGTGACGGATGGGGGGAGAGAGACGGATGGGGGGAGAGAGACGGATGGGGGGGAGAGTGACGGATGGGGGGGAGAGAGACGGATGGGGGGGGGGGACGGATGGGGGGAGAGAGACGGATGGGGGGGGGAGTGACGGATGGGGGGGAGAGTGACGGATGGGGGGGAGAGTGACGGATGGGGGGGGAGAGACGGATGGGGGGGAGACGGATGGGGGGGAGAGTGACGGATGGGGGGGAGAGAGACGGATGGGGGGGAGAGACGGATGGGGGGAGAGTGACGGATGGGGGGGAGAGAGACGGATGGGGGGAGAGAGACGGATGGGGGGAGAGAGACGGATGGGGGGAGAGAGACGGATGGGGGGGAGACGGATGGGGGGGGGAGACGCGTATCATTACCATCGTGACTGACGTGCGTGGGAGGACGGAGGACGGGGGACGTTAAGAAAGTTGCGTGAGGGAGGAAAGTTAGGAAGGTGACATCAAAGTGTCATTTTCTTCATTAGCCTGTTCGGAGAGGAAAACATACAATGTGATCAAGTCTCCGTACAGTCAACAGCTGATGATCAACTAGACTGAAGTCTAGTGTTGACAGTCAAGTCTGTCTCTGTACAGTCAACAGCTGATGATCAACTAGACTGAAGTCTAGTGTTGACAGTCAAGTCTCTGTACAGTCAACAGCTGATGATCAACTAGACTGAAGTCTAGTGTTGACAGTCAAGTCTGTCTCTGTACAGTCAACAGCTGATGATCAACTAGACTGAAGTCTAGTGTTGACAGTCAAGTCTGTCTCTTTACAGTCAACAGCTGATGATCAACTAGACTGAAGTCTAGTGTTGACAGTCAAGTCTGTCTCTTTACAGTCAACAGCTGATGATCAACTAGACTGAAGTCTAGTGTTGACAGTCAAGTCTGTCTCTTTACAGTCAACAGCTGATGATCAACTAGACTGAAGTCTAGTGTTGACAGTCAAGTCTGTCTCTGTACAGTCAACAGCTGATGATCAACTAGACTGAAATCTAGTGTTGACAGTCAGGTCTGTCTCTTTACAGTCAACAGCTGATGATCAACTGGACTGAAGTCTAGTGTTGACAGTCAAGTCTGTCTCTTTACAGTCAACAGCTGATGGCCTGATCAACTGCACTGAAGTCTAGTGTTGAGAGTCCATTCTGTCTCTGGCTGTCCGTTTCTAAACTTAATCAAAGAAGTTGACACTTGCAGGCTTGGGGTCAATTTATTTTTAAATTATATAAGTTGAGGAGGTGGATTGAAATGATATTCATGATTTGAAAACTCCTCATAGAAACAACTGACCCCAATCCTCCTGTATTGGTACATCTGATACACTACATCACCAACAGGATGTGGACACCTGCTCGTCAAACATCTCATTCCAAAATCATGGGCATTAATATGGAGTTGGTCCTCCCTTTGCTGCTGTAATAGCCTCCACTCTTCTGGGAAGGCTTTCCACTAGATGCTGGAACATTGCTGCTATAACAGCCTCCACTCTTCTGGGAAGGCTTTCCACTAGATGTTGGAACATTGTTGCTGTAACAGCCTCCACTCTTCTGGGAAGGCTTTCCACTAGATGTTGGAACATTGCTGCTATAACAGCCTCCACTCTTCTGGGAAGGCTTTCCACTAGATGTTGGAACATTGCTGCTGTAACAGCCTCCACTCTTCTGGGAAGGCTTTCCACTAGATGTTGGAACATTGCTGCTATAACAGCCTCCACTCTTCTGGGAAGGCTTTCCACTAGATGTTGGAACACTGCTGCTATAACAGCCTCCACTCTTCTGGGAAGGCTTTCCACTAGATGTTGGAACATTGCTGCTATAACAGCCTCCACTCTTCTGGGAAGGCTTTCCACTAGATGTTGGAACATTGCTGCTATAACAGCCTCCACTCTTCTGGGAAGGCTTTCCACTAGATGTTGGAACATTGCTGCTATAACAGCCTCCACTCTTCTGGGAAGGCTTTCCATTAGATGTTGGAACATCGCTGCAGGGACTTGCTTCCATTCAGCCACAAGAGCATTAGTGAGGTCGGGCACTGATGTTGGGCGATTAGGCCTGGCTCGCAGTCAGCGTTCCAATTCATCCAAAAGGTGTTCGGTGCCAATGTTTGTCAATGGAGATTGCAAGGGTGTGTGCTCAATTTTATACACCTGTCAGAAACAGGTGTGGCTGAAATAGAGTATAGTGTATATGGATTCAACCAAAAATAAGATCACTAGGTGAGTTGACCTTCTGGGCTTCTTCTCTCTGTAGTTCTGTGTAGTTATTTGTGTAGTTCTCTGTAGTTATCTGTGTAGTTCTCTGTAGTTATCTGTGTAGTTATCTGTGTAGTTATCTGTGTAGTTCTCTCTGTAGTTATCTGTGTAGTTCTCTGTGTAGTTCTCTGTAGTTATCTCTGTGTAGTTCTCTGTAGTTATCTCTGTAGTTCTCTGTGTAGTTATATGTGTAGTTTTCTGTAGTTATCTGTGTAGTTCTCTGTAGTTCTCTGTGTAGTTATCTGTATTTCTCTGTGTAGTTCTCTGTAGTTATCTCGGTAGTTCTCTGTGTAGTTCTCTATGTAGTTTTCTGTGTAGTTCTCTGTAGATATCTGTAGTTTTCTGTAGTTCTCTGTGTAGTTCTCTGTGTAGTTCTCTGTAGTTTTCTGTGTAGTTCTCTCTGTAGTTTTCTGTGTAGATCTCTGTAGTTTTCTGTGTAGTTCCCTGTAGTTCTCTGTGTAGTTTTCTGTGTAGTTCTCTGTGTAGTTCTCTGTAGTTCTCTCTGTAGTTTTCTGTGTAGTTCTGTGTAGTTCTCTGTAGTTTTCTGTGTAGTTCTCTGTGTAGTTCTCTGTAGTTTTCTGTGTGGTTCTCTGTGTAGTTCTCTGTAGTTCTCTCTGTAGTTCTCTGTAGTTATCTGTGTAGTTTTCTCTGTAGTTCTCTGTGTAGTTCTCTCTGTAGTTGTCTGTAGTTCTCTCTCTGTAGTTCTCTGTAGTTCTCTGTGTAGTTCTCTGTAGTTCTCTGTAGTTCTCTCTCTGTAGTTCTCTGTAGTTATATCTGTAGTTCTTTGTAGAGTTATCTGTGTTGTTCTCTGTAGCTCCCAGACTCCCTTCCTGAGCCTCTGCAGTAGCAGAAGCAATTAAAATAGCTACTTGCTCACACACAGCCCTCAATTATCTCAGTCACTGTGGGGCTCTGAGGTACTCTAGCTAATAACAGAGGTACCACAGAGAATGATCTCCAAGTATTGCACCTTCCTGGAGGCGCTACGGACTGTTTGCTTGGTTTGTGAGTTCTAAATATTGATTCGTAAACCGGTATGAACACTTGATGAACATCCAGTGCAGTACTCAAGAAATCGTTGCAACCTATTGGAAATGCTACTATCCCAACAGGAAATGAACGGGCTCCGGCTGTACCTGGTATCTGTTATACCTCACAGTTCAGACGAGGTTCGGTTGACCAAAGGGTTCTTGAATGTCAAGGGCACTATAACACGGTTTCTGATTAAATCCCAGCCTTTGTTAAAGGATCCTGTAACAACGAGGCGTCAGGATCTCCTATAACGCATCACGTCCTCTATGACTGTCCTGACCTTGACCTTTGACCCTGTGTGATCCTTGGTTGACGTGAACAAGTTGACCCGTAGGGTTACCTTCAGAAGGGTTGAGGGTTGTCAGAGCATCGCTGAGGCACATAACCTGTAGCGTTGAAACACATCTGCAGAAGACATCTGAGCTGTGTCATAACCTTGACCTCTGACATTGGGTCATGTGCTTGGTACTGCAGATGTCCTTTTATCAACTGTAACGCAAGCAGATATTCTTACTATGTAGAATTCAGTTTATCAAAATAATTATTTACATTTACCAAGCTACTGAACAGTGGTGTTATATGAACTAATCTACAGTGGTGTTATATAATCTACTGTACAGTGGTGTTATATATCTTGTTATATAATCTACTCTACAGTGGTGTTATATAATCTACTCTACAGTGGTGTTATATAATCTACTCTACAGTGGTGTTATATATCTTGTTATATAATCTACTCTACAGTGGTGTTATATAAACTACTCTACAGTGGTGTTATATATCTTGTTATATAATCTACTCTACAGTGTTGTTATATATCTTGTTATATAATCTACTCTACAGTGGTGTTATATAATCTACTCTACAGTGGTGTTTTATATCTTGTTATATAATCTACTCTACAGTGGTGTTATATAATCTACTCTACAGTGGTGTTATATAATCTACTCTACAGTGGTGTTATATAAACTACTCTACAGTGGTGTTATATAAACTACTCTACAGTGGTGTTATATAATCTACTCTACAGTGGTGTTATATAACCTACTCTACAGTGGTGTTATATAAACTACTCTAAAGTGGTGTTATATAATCTACTCTACAGTGGTGTTATATAATCTACTCTACAGTGGTGTTATATAATCTACTCTACAGTGGTGTTATATAATCTACTCTACAGTGGTGTTATATAATCTACTCTACAGTGGTGTTATATAATCTACTCTACAGTGGTGTTATATATCTTGTTATATAATCTACTCTACAGTGGTGTTATATGAACTACTCTACAGTGGTGTTATATAATCTACTGTACAGTGGTGTTATATAATCTACTCTATAGTGGTGTTATATAATCTACTCTACAGTGGTGTTATATATCTTGTTATATAATCTACTCTACAGTGGTGTTATATAATCTACTCTACAGTGGTGTTATATAATCTACTATACAGTGGTGTTATATATCTTGTTATATAAACTACTCTACAGTGGTGTTATATATCTTGTTATATAATCTACTCTACAGTGGTGTTATATAATCTACTCTACAGTGGTGTTATATAAACTACTCTACAGTGGTGTTATATAAACTACTCTACAGTGGTGTTATATATCTTGTTATATAATCTACTCTACAGTGGTGATATATAATCTACTCTACAGTAGTGTTATATAATCTACTCTACAGTGGTGTTATATAATCTACTCTACAGTGGTGTTATATAATCTACTCTACAGTGGTGTTATATAATCTACTCTACAGTGGTGTTATATAATCTACTCTACAGTGGTGTTATATAATCTACTCTACAGTGGTGTTATATAAACTACTCTACAGTGGTGTTATATAATCTACTCTACAGTGGTGTTATATAATCTACTGTACAGTGGTGTTATATAATCTACTCTACAGTGGTGTTATATAATCTACTATACAGTGGTGTTATATAATCTACTCTACAGTGGTGTTATATAATCTAGTCTACAGTGGTGTTATATAATCTAGTCTACAGTGGTGTTATATAATCTACTCTACATTGGTGTTATATAATCTACTCTACAGTGGTGTTATATAATCTACTATACAGTGGTGTTATATAATCTACTCTACAGTGGTGTTATATATCTTGTAATATAATCTAATCTACAGTGGTGTTATATAATCTACTCTACAGTGGTGTTATATATCTTGTTATATAATCTACTCTACAGTGGTGTTATATAATCTACTCTACAGTGGTGTTATATAATCTACTCTACAGTGGTGTTATATAATCTACTCTACAGTGTTGTTATATATCTTGTTATATAATCTACTCTACAGTGGTGTTATATAATCTACTCTACAGTGGTGTTATATAATCTACTCTACAGTGGTGTTATATATCTTGTTATATAATCTACTCTACAGTGGAGTTATATATCTTGTTATATAATCTACTCTACAGTGGAGTTATATATCTTGCTATATAATCTACTCTACAGTGGTGTTATATAAACTACTCTACAGTGGTGTTATATAATCTACTATACAGTGGTGTTATATATCTTGTTATATAATCTAATCTACAGTGGTGTTATATAATCTACTCTACAGTGGTGTTATATAATCTACTCTACAGTGGTGTTATATATCTTGTTATATAATCTACTATACAGAAGTGTTATATAATCTACTCTACAGTGGTGTTATATATCTTGTTATATAATCTACTCTACAGTGGTGTTATATATCTTGTTATATAATCTACTCTACAGTGTAGTTATATAATCTACTCTACAGTGGTGTTATATAATCTACTCTACAGTGGTGTTATATATCTTGTTATATAATCTACTCTACAGTGGTGTTATATAATCTACGCTACAGTGTTGTTATATATCTTCTTATATAGTCTACTCTACAGTGGTGTTATATAATCTACTCTACAGGGGTGTTATATAATCCACTCTACAGTGGTGTTATATAATCTACTCTACAGTGGTGTTATATAATCTACTCTACAGGGGTGTTATATAATCTACTCTACAGGGGTGTTATATAATCTACTCTACAGGGGTGTTATATAATCTACTCTACAGGGGTGTTATATAATCTACTCTACAGTGGTGTTATATAATCTACTCTACAGTGGTGTTATATAATCTACTCTACAGTGGTGTTATATATCTTGTTATATAATCTACTCTACAGTGGTGTTATATAAACTAATCTACAGTGGTGTTATATAATCTACTCTACAGTGTTGTTATATATCTTGTTATATAATCTACTCTACAGTGGTGTTATATAAACTACTCTACAGTGGTGTTATATATCTTGTTATATAATCTACTCTACAGTGGTGTTATATAATCTACTCTACAGTGGTGTTATATATCTTGTTATATAATCTACTCTACAGTGGTGTTATATAATCTACTCTACAGTGGTGTTATATAATCTACTCTACAGTGTTGTTATATATCTTGTTATATAATCTACTCTACAGTGGTGTTATATAAACTACTCTACAGTGGTGTTATATATCTTGTTATATAATCTACTCTACAGTGGTGTTATATATCTTGTTATATAATCTACTCTACAGTGGTGTTATATAATCTACTCTACAGTGGTGTTATATATCTTGTTATATAATCTACTCTACAGTGGTGTTATATAAATTACTGTACAGTGGTGTTATATATCTTGTTATATAATCTACTCTACAGTGGTGTTATATATCTTGTTATATAATCTACTCTACAGTGGTGTTATATAATCTACTCTACAGTGGTGTTATATATCTTGTTATATAATCTACTCTACAGTGGTGTTATATAATCTACTCTACAGTGGTGTTATATAATCTACTCTACAGTGTTGTTATATATCTTGTTATATAATCTACTCTACAGTGGTGTTATATAAATTACTGTACAGTGGTGTTATATATCTTGTTATATAATCTACTCTACAGTGGTGTTATATAAACTACTCTACAGTGGTGTTATATATCTTGTTATATAATCTACTCTACAGTGGTGTTATATAATCTACTCTACAGTGGTGTTATATATCTTGTTATATAATCTACTGTACAGTGGTGTTATATAATCTACTCTACAGGGGTGTTATATAATCTACTCTACAGTGGTGTTATATAATCTACTCTACAGTGGTGTTATATAATCTACTCTACAGTGGTGTTATATATCTTGTTATATAATCTACTCTACAGTGGTGTTATATAAACTAATCTACAGTGGTGTTATATAATCTACTCTACAGTGTTGTTATATATCTTGTTATATAATCTACTCTACAGTGGTGTTATATAAACTACTCTACAGTGGTGTTATATATCTTGTTATATAATCTACTCTACAGTGGTGTTATATAATCTACTCTACAGTGGTGTTATATATCTTGTTATATAATCTACTCTACAGTGGTGTTATATAATCTACTCTACAGTGGTGTTATATAATCTACTCTACAGTGTTGTTATATATCTTGTTATATAATCTACTCTACAGTGGTGTTATATAAACTACTCTACAGTGGTGTTATATATCTTGTTATATAATCTACTCTACAGTGGTGTTATATATCTTGTTATATAATCTACTCTACAGTGGTGTTATATAATCTACTCTACAGTGGTGTTATATATCTTGTTATATAATCTACTCTACAGTGGTGTTATATAAATTACTGTACAGTGGTGTTATATATCTTGTTATATAATCTACTCTACAGTGGTGTTATATATCTTGTTATATAATCTACTCTACAGTGGTGTTATATAATCTACTCTACAGTGGTGTTATATATCTTGTTATATAATCTACTCTACAGTGGTGTTATATAATCTACTCTACAGTGGTGTTATATAATCTACTCTACAGTGTTGTTATATATCTTGTTATATAATCTACTCTACAGTGGTGTTATATAAATTACTGTACAGTGGTGTTATATATCTTGTTATATAATCTACTCTACAGTGGTGTTATATAAACTACTCTACAGTGGTGTTATATATCTTGTTATATAATCTACTCTACAGTGGTGTTATATAATCTACTCTACAGTGGTGTTATATATCTTGTTATATAATCTACTCTACAGTGGTGTTATATAATCTACTCTACAGTGGTGTTATATATCTTGTTATATAATCTACTCTACAGTGGTGTTATATAATCTACTCTACAGTGGTGTTATATAATCTACTCTACAGTGGTGTTATATAATCTACTCTACAGTGGTGTTATATAAACTACATCGAGGGCTTTAGAACAGAAGAGATGTGACAGACGACCCCTGTTTTACGTCGAGGGTTTTAGAACAGAAGAGATGTGACAGACGAGGGCTTTAGAGCAGAAGAGATGTGACAGACGAGGGCTTTAGAGCAGAAGAGATGTGATAGACGAACTGTTTCACATCGAGGGCTTTAGAGCAGAAGAGATGTGACAGACGAGGGCTTTAGAGCAGAAGAGATGTGACAGACGAGGGCTTTAGAGCAGAAGAGATGTGACAGACGAGGGCTTTAGAGCAGAAGAGATGTGACAGACGAGGGCTTTAGAGCAGAAGAGATGTGACAGACGAGGGCTTTAGAACAGAAGAGATGTGACAGACGAGGGCTTTAGAACAGAAGAGATGTGACAGACGAGGTCTTTAGAACAGAAGAGATGTGACAGACGAGGGCTTTAGAGCAGAAGAGATGTGACAGACGAGGTGGGAAAGAAACAATGTTTCCACTTTTACCTTTCCCATGTTTCCTTTTTAGATTTACATATATTTAATTCAAACCTCCTTGTCATTTTTTAAATGCCTGTAATCTTCCATAAATGTTTCATTGTTATTCTTCACTAAACCTGGATAAAGAACAGAAGATGATGATACGCCATATTGTTTTAATGGAATTTCACCTCATGAGTGAATAGAAAAATCAGTACACATAGCTATTACCTTGCCCGTCCACGCATCTATAAAATAGCAACCGGCTAAATCTCATAGAAAGGATGCTTCTATTCTAAAACGGTAACCGTTTGACTGTCATCCGATGCCCGACAGCAATCAGGGATTGCCAGGCTGGAGATTAAAAGATATTTTACTCTTCAGGCAGAGTAAATTGGTTTTGGATTAAGGGGGGGGCGATTGATTGCCTTTAGGTGTAGGCTACAGCAGAGCTCCGTCCCAAATGACACCCCTAGTCCCCATAGGGTTTCCGGGCGTAAGTAGTGCACTGAGTAGGGTATAAGGGTGCTATTTGAGACGCATGTCAAAAGGAAGTCTGTTTTGAAGATCTGCGCTTCGTTCACGGATACACTAAGTCATTTTAGGCCCTGAGCTATTCAAGAAAATGGAAGCCGGATGGAATCGATAGATATTATGTAGCAAGTTGCTAACACTATTCCACCACTCACGCTTTTCATTATTAAAGGAGAAATATTATTCAGAGGTTGGTTCATCTGCTGGGTTTTTGTAACAAATGTGGTGTGTGTGTGTGTGTGTGTGTGTGTGTGTGTGTGTGTGTGTGTGTGTGTGTGTGTGTGTGTGTGTGTGTGTGTGTGTGTGTGTTGTACTACAGAGACTAGTTTAGTCATTAATGGACGCTGTCGTTAAGGTTCATTTTACTATTCAATCCAACCGTGTATCGTACGCAACCTTGACTTGAACAAAATAATACATCTAGTTAAATACATGTTTTTGTTCTGTCTAGAGTCTAGCGCCTCCATAATATTACTTATTCTCCAACAGTAGATTGTTCTGCTCCTTGTCAATTAAGACCTTTTCTCTTCTGTTTTACATTCATCATGTTCTCTCATCTGCAATTCTCGTATTTTCTGTTCTGCAATTTCAATCAAAGTGTTATATCGTTATCTTGTCAAGGTTTGTTTGTCCCGTAAAATATTCACAAGGATCCAACGCTGGTAAATTGACAGTCTGTCTGTCTGTCTGTCTGTCTGTCTGTCTGTCTGTCTGTCTGTCTGTCTGTCTGTCTGTCTGTCTGTCTGTCTGTCTGTCTGTCTGTCTGTCTATCTATCTATCTATCTATCTATCTATCTATCTATCTATCTATCTATCTATCTATCTATCTATCTATCTATCTATCTATCTGTCTGTCTGTCTGTCTGTCTGTCTGTCTGTCTGTCTGTCTGTCTGTCTGTCTGTCTGTCTGTCTGTCTGTCTGTCTGTCTGTCTGTCTGTCTGTCTGTCTGTCTGTCTGTCTGTCTGTCTGTCTGTCTGTCTGTCTGTCTGTGTCACACCCTGGCCTTAGTATTATTGGTTTTCTTTATTATTTTAGTTAGGTCAGGGTGTGACATGGGTAATGTTTATGTTTTGTTGGTTTTGGGTGTTTATTTGGTAAAGGGGTTATGGGTTGTAGTGTATGGTTTTGTGTTGAGTGTAGATGTCTAGTATTGTCTATGTCAGAACGTTTGTAGCCTGTCTGTCTATGCACAACGTTTGTAGCTTCACGGTCGTTTTGTTGTTTTGTTTGTTTGTAATAGTGTTTTTTTCGTTCCATGTTCATCTTCGTTCGTTTCATTAAAAGAGAAGATGTATTCTTATCCAGCTGCGCCTTGGTCCTCATTCTCTCCAGTACACGATCGTGACAGAATTACCCACCATAGGACCAAGCGGCATGGAAGGCGGCAACAGGACCTACCTACACAGGATCTCTGGAGTTGGGAGGACGAATTGGAAAGAGATGGACATTGGGATCAACCTGGAGAATATCGCCTCCCTCGTGAAGAGCTGGAGGCAGCGAAAGCCGAGAGGAGGCGATATGAGGAGGCAGCACGGAGACAAGGCTGGAGACCCGTGAGTACAACCCAAAAATTTCTTGGGGGGGGCCTTAAAGGGAGTGTGGCGAAGTCAGGTAGGAAACCTGCGCCTACTCCCTGTACTTACCGTGGAGAGCGAGAGTACGGGCAGACACCGTGTTACGCAGTAGAGCGCACGGTGTCTCCTGTACGCGTGCATAGCCCGGTTCGGTACATTGCAGCTCCACGTATCGGCCGGGCTAGACTGAGCGTTGAGCCATATGTCATGAAGCCGGCCCAACGCATCTGGTCACCAGTGCGTCTCCTCGGGCCGGCGTACATGGCACCAGCCTTACGCATGGTGTCCCCGGTTCGCCTACATAGGCCGGTGCGGGTTATTCCACCTCCCCGCACTGGTCAGGCGACGGGGAGCATAGAACCAGGTAAGGTTGGGCAGGCTCGGCGTTCAAGGGAGCCAGTACGCCTGCACGGTCCGGTATTTCCGGCGCCACCTCCCCGCCCCAACCCAGTACCACCAGTGCCTCCTCCACGCACTAGCTATATGGTGCGTGTCTCCAGCCCTTTACCACCAGTGTCTAAACCACGCACCAAGCCTCCTGTGTGTCCCCAGAGTCCTGTGCGTCCTGTTGCTGCTCCCCGCACTAGCCCTGAGATGCGTGTCTCCAGCCCGGTGCCACCAGTCCCGGCACCACGCACCAGGCCTACAGTGCGCCTCAGCCGGCAGGAGTCTGCCGTCTGCACAGCGTTGACTGAACTGCTCGTCTCCCCAGCGCCATCTGAGCCATCCGTCTCCCCAGCGCCATCTGAGCCATCCGTTTCCCCAGCGCCATCTGAGCCATCCGTCTGCAATGAGCCTGCAAAGCCGCCCGTCTGCCATGAGCCTGCAAAGCCGCCCGTCTGCCATGAGCCCACTGAGCCGTCCGCCAGACAGGAGCCGCTAGAGCCGCCAGCCAGACAGGAGCCGCTAGAGCCGTCCGTCAGACAGGATCTGCCAGAGCCGCCAACCAGACAGGATCTGCCAGAGCCGCCAACCAGACAGGATCTGCCAGAGCCGCCAACCAGACAGGAGCAGCCAGATCAGTCAGCCAGCCATGAGCAGCCAGATCCGTCAGCTAGCCATGAGCAGCCAGATCCATCAGCTAGCCATGAGCAGCCAGATCCGTCAGCTAGCCATGAGCAGCCAGATCCGTCAGCTAGCCATGAGCAGCCAGATCCGTCAGCTAGCCATGAGCAGCCAGATCCGTCAGCTAGCCATGAGCAGCCAGATCCGTCAGCTAGCCATGAGCAGCCAGATCCGTCAGCTAGCCATGAGCAGCCAGATCCGTCAGCTAGCCATGAGCAGCCAGATCCGTCAGCTAGCCATGAGCAGCCAGATCCGTCAGCTAGCCATGAGCAGCCAGATCCGTCAGCCAGCCATGAGCAGCCAGATCCGTCAGCCAGCCATGAGCAGCCAGATCCGTCAGCCAGCCATGAGCAGCCAGATCCGTCAGCCAGCCATGAGCAGCCAGATCCGTCAGCCAGCCATGAGCAGCCAGATCAGTTAGCCAGCCATGAGCAGCCAGATCCGTTAGCCAGCCATGAGCAGCCAGATCTGTCAGCCAGCCATGGGCCGTCCCTCAGTCCGGAGCTGCAGTCCCTCAGTCCGGAGCTGCAGTCCCTCAGTCCGGAGCTGCCATTCCTCAGTCCGGAGCTGCCCCTTACCCTGGAGCTGCCCCTTACCCTGGTGCTGCCCCTTACCCTGGTGCTGCCCCTTACCCTGGTGCTGCCCCTTACCCTGGTACTGCCCCTTATCCTGGTACTGCCCCTGACCCTGGTACTGCCCCTTTCCCTGGTACTGGTCCTTAGTCCGGAGCTGTCCCTTAGTCCGGAACTGCCCCTGAATGCAATGGGGTTAAGGTGGAGGGGGGTCGTTTGGAGGAAGCCTAGGAGGTGTTTAGGTACTGGGGTGACGTGGGGACCACGACCAGAGCCGGAGCCGCCACCGTGGATGGAAGCCCACCCAGACCCTCCCCTAGACTGTGTAATGGTGCGCCCGGAGTTCGCACCTCAAGGGGGGGGGTTATGTCACACCCTGGCCTTAGTATTCTTGGTTTTCTTTATTATTTTAGTTAGGTCAGGGTGTGACATGGGTAATGTTTATGTTTTGTTGGTTTTGGGTGTTTATTTGGTAAAGGGGTTATGGGTTGTAGTGTATGGTTTTGTGTTGAGTGTAGATGTCTAGTATTGTCTATGTCAGAACGTTTGTAGCCTGTCTGTCTATGCACAACGTTTGTAGCTTCACGGTCGTTTTGTTGTTTTGTTTGTTTGTAATAGTGTTTTTTTCGTTCCATGTTCATCTTCGTTCGTTTCATTAAAAGAGAAGATGTATTCTTATCCAGCTGCGCCTTGGTCCTCATTCTCTCCAGTACACGATCGTGACAGTCTGTCTGTCTGTCTGTCTGTCTGTCTGTCTGTCTGATTCAGCAGAGCACACATACAGTAATGAATGAGTCCCAGATGGCACCCTATTCCCTATATAGTGCACTACTTTTAACCAAAACCCTATGGGCCCTAGAACCCTATTCCCTATATAGTGCACTACTTTTGACCAGGCCTTTACAGGGAATAGGGTGCCATTTAGGACTAAGACATAATGTTAGATTAGACTTTTTGTTGGGAAAAGGCAATACATTTTATCCTGTTGTTCGGATCAATAAACCCTGACAATTACATTTTAAATGCAAAAAGAAAATACATTTCAAGTACCATTTTCATGGCTACCCATCAACAAAAATTAATATTCTGTCCAAAAAAAAAGTTGTGTTCTGGTTTCATCCTGAATACGTTCTTTGTTGTAGCAACATAAAGTAAACAAGAACAATATTTATGTTATATAACTTTGTCAATTTTGTCTTTAACGTCAACATTAGTCATTTCAAATTCAACATATGCTTTCCAGATGTCTTGACTGGTCAATCCTGTTATTGTTCAATTCCAAGTGTGTGTAAGAAGATGATCAAATCAGACATGAGACGTGAGCTGATTATCAAAGATTGAAACATATATTTTACAGATAGTTTTATAGGTGGATGGAGAGCACAGGCGGCTGGTGGCACCTTAATTGGGGAGGACGGGCTCATAGTAAAGTCTGGAGTGGAATTAATGGAATGGTATCAAACAGATCAAACAAGGGCACCGTGTTCTAAGGCACTGCTTTGCATTATGGGGTATTGTGTGTAAATTGCTGAGGATTTTTAAAATCCTTAATCCATTTTAGAATAAGGCTGTAATGTAACAAAATGTGGAAAAAGGGAAAGGGGTCTGAATACTTTTGCCCCCCTGCCCGCCCATGCCCGCCCGCCCGCCCGCCCACCCGACCGCCCGCCTGCCTGCTTCCCATGTTACATTCTTACTAAATTAACAGGCGGTTAAGTAATCTCCATTAACTCTCATTTAGTAATAAGAAAGATGTCAATATTCTTTGGTTGTTTTTTTACATCTAGAGGGCTCAGTTCTGGACCATTTCTAAAGGTGATTCTCTATAAGACTTTATGGTCCATTACTAAAGGTGATTCTCTATAAGACTTTATGGACCGTTACTAAAGGTGATTCTATAAGACTTTATGGACCGTTACTAAAGGTGATTCTCTATAAGACTTTATGGACAGGTGATTCTCTATAAGACTTTATGGACCGTTACTAAAGGTGATTCTCTATAAGACTTTATGGACCGTTACTAAAGGTCATTCTCTATAAGACTTTATGGTCCGTTACTAAAGGTGATTCTCTATAAGACTTTATGGACAGGTGATTCTCTATAAGACTTTATGGACCGTTACTAAAGGTGATTCTATAAGACTTTATGGTCCGTTACTAAAGGTGATTCTATAAGACTTTATGGTCCATTACTAAAGGTGATTCTCTATCAGACTCTATGGACCGTTACTAAAGGTCATTCTCTATAAGACTTTATGGTCCGTTACTAAAGGTGATTCTCTATAAGACTTTATGGACAGGTGATTCTCTACAAGACTTTATGGTCCGTTACTAAAGGTGATTCTATAAGACTTTATGGACCGTTACTAAAGGTGATTCTCTATAAGACTTTATGGACTGTTACTAAAGGTGATACTCTATAGGACTTTATGGTCCATTACTAAAGGTGATTCTCTATAAGACTTTATGGACCGTTACTAAAGGTGATTCTATAAGACTTTATGGACCGTTACTAAAGGTGATTCTCTATAAGACTTTATGGACAGGTGATTCTCTATAAGACTTTATGGACCGTTACTAAAGGTGATTCTCTATAAGACTTTATGGTCCATTACTAAAGGTGATTCTCTATAAGACTTTATGGACCGTTACTAAAGGTGATTCTATAAGACTTTATGGACCGTTACTAAAGGTGATTCTCTATAAGACTCTATGGACCGTTACTAAAGGTGATTCTCTATAAGACTCTATGGACCGTTACTAAAGGTGATTCTTTATAAGACTCTATGGACCGTTACTAAAGGTGATTCTCTATCAGACTCTATGGACAGGTGATTCTCTATAAGACTTTATGGACCGTTACTAAAGGTGATTCTATAAGACTTTATGGACCGTTACTAAAGGTGATTCTCTATAAGACTCTATGGACCATTACTAAAGTTGATTCTCTATAAGACTTTATGGACCGTTGCTAAAGGTGGTTCTCTATCAGACTCTATGGAGGGGAGAAGCTGGATTTCAGTGGTTGTCTAAATGGCACTCTATTCCCTTTATAGGGCCCAGAGGGTTCAGGTCAAAGTAGTGCACTATATAGGGAATGGGGTGCAATTTGTGACGCAACCCTCAGAAAGATGTAAGTCTCTTCCTTACCTCCAGGTCTGCTTCCTCTCTCTGCCAAAAGACTCAATTGGGCGGCGAAGAGAAGAGGAGAATAAATTATCATGACGCCTCCGTTGACCCCCCCCCACCACCACGCCACCTCACCTACTTGAAGGTCACCTACCTGCACCAATTACTGAGTGGCCCCTGGTCCTTGGCCTTATTCCCCAGAGGGGGGTTTACTAGTAGGGAGCTGGGGGGCTGGAGGGCTATAGACCTGGAAGCTGGCTAAGATGAAGGAAGAGAGACTACGGCTGCGAGGCTGGAAACACAATGGCTGACTGGGAGACTGGGAGGCTGAACACATTGGCTGACTGGGAGACTGGGAGACTGGGAGGCTGAAAACACAATGGCTGACTGGGAGACTGGGAGGCTGAAAACACAATGGCATGCTGGGAGACCGGGAGGCTGAAAACACAATGGCATGCTGGGAGACCGGGAGGCTGAAAACACATTGGCTGACTGGGAGACTGGGAGGCTGAAAACACAATGGCATGCTGGGAGACCGGGAGGCTGAACACATTGGCTGACTGGGAGACTGGGAGACTGAAAACACAATGGCTGACTGGGAGACTGGGAGACTGGGAGGCTGGAAACATAATGGCTGACTGGGAGACTGGGAGGCTGAAAACACATTGGCTGGCTGGGAGACTGGGAGGCTGGGAGGCTGAAAACACATTGGCTGACTGGGAGACTGGGAGGCTGAAAACACAATGGCTGACTGGGAGACTGGGAGGCTGAAAACACATTGGCTGACTGGGAGACTGGGAGGCTGAAAACACAATGGCTGACTGGGAGACCGGGAGGCTGAAAACACAATGGCTGACTGGGAGACTGGGAGGCTGAAAACACAATGGCTGGCTGGGAGACTGGGAGGCTGAAAACACATTGGCTGACTGGGAGACTGGGAGGCTGAAAACACATTGGCTGACTGGGAGACTGGGAGGCTGAAAACACAATGGCTGACTGGGAGACTGGGAGGCTGAAAACACATTGGCTGACTGGGAGACTGGGAGGCTGAAAACACAATGGCTGACTGGGAGACTGGGAGACTGGGAGGCTGAAAACACAATGGCTGACTGGGAGACTGGGAGACTGGGAGGCTGAAAACACATTGGCTGACTGGGAGACTGGGAGGCTGAAAACACAATGGCTGGCTGGGAGACTGGGAGGCTGGAAACACATTGGCTGACTGGGAGACTGGGAGGCTGAAAACATAATGGCTGACTGTGAGACTGGGAGGCTGAAAACACAATGGCTGACTGGGAGGCTGGGAGGCTGAAAACACATTGGCTGACTGGGAGACTGGGAGGCTGAAAACACAATGGCTGACTGGGAGACTGGGAGGCTGAAAACACATTGGCTGGCTGGGAGACTGGGAGGCTGAAAACACAATGGCTGACTGGGAGACTGGGAGGCTGAAAACACATTGGCTGACTGGGAGACTGGGAGGCTGAAAACACATTGGCTGACTGGGAGACTGGGAGGCTGAAAACATAACAGTGGAGAGACGAGACCTGGTTTAAGCGTCAGAACATCTCAGTGGAGAGGAGAGACCTGCTTTAAATGTCAGAACATCTCAGTGGAGAGGAGAGACCTGCTTTAAATGTCAGAACATCTCAGTGGAGAGGAGAGACCTGCTTTATGTTAGAACATCTCAGTGGAGAGGAGAGACCTGCTTTATGTCAGAACATCTCAGTGGAGAGGAGAGACCTGCTTTATGTCAGAACATCTCAGTGGAGAGGAGAGACCTGCTTTATGTCAGAACATCTCAGTGGAGAGGAGAGACCTGCTTTATGTTAGAACATCTCAGTGGAGAGGAGAGACCTGCTTTATGTCAGAACATCTCAGTGGAGAGGAGAGACCTGCTTTATGTCAGAACATCTCAGTGGAGAGGAGAGACCTGCTTTATGTCAGAACATCTCAGTGGAGAGGAGAGACCTGCTTTATGTCAGAACATCTCAGTGGAGAGGAGAGACCTGCTTTATTCAGAATATCTCAGCGGAGAGGAGAGACCTGCTTTAAATGTCGGAACATCTCAGTGGAGAGGAGAGACCTGCTGACTCTGAGACTGGAGTGATAGGGGAAGGAGCTGTAAAGTGGAACACATGGCAAAGGACACAAATATAAAATAATGGAGGAGATGGTGTGACTCAGCTCTGAGGCAGTAATGGAGGAGATGGTGTGACTCAGCTCTGAGGCAGTAATGGAGGAGATGGTGTGACTCATTAGCAGCTCTGAGGCAGTAATGGAGGAGAAGGTGTGACTCATTAGCAGCTCTGAGGCAGTAATGGAGGAGATGGTGTGACTCATTAGCAGCTCTGAGGCAGTAATGGAGGAGATGGTGTGACTCATTAGCAGCTCTGAGGCAGTAATGGAGGAGATGGTGTGACTCATTAGCAGCTCTGAGGCAGTAATGGAGGAGATGGTGGGACTCATTAGCAGCTCTGAGGCAGTAATGGAGGAGATGGTGTGACTCATTAGCAGCTCTGATGCAGTAATGGAGGAGATGGTGTGACTCATTAGCAGCTCTGAGGCAGTAATGGAGGAGATGGTGTGACTCATTAGCAGCTCTGAGGCAGTAATGGAGGAGATGGTGTGACTCAGCTCTGAGGCAGTAATGGAGGAGATGGTGTGACTCATTAGCAGCTCTGAGGCAGTAATGGAGGAGATGGTGTGACTCATTAGCGGCTCTGAGGCAGTAATGAAGAAGATGGTGTGACTCATTAGCAGCTCTGAGGCAGTAATGGAGGAGATGGTGTGACTCATTAGCAGCTCTGAGGCAGTAATGGAGGAGATGGTGTGACTCAGCTCTGAGGCAGTAATGGAGAAGATGATGTGACTCATTAGCAGCTCTGAGGCAGTAATGGAGGAGATGGTGTGACTCATTAGCAGCTCTGAGGCAGTAATGGAGGAGATGGTGTGACTCATTAGCAGCTCTGAGGCAGTAATGGAGGAGATGGTGTGACTCATTAGCAGCTCTGAGGCAGTAATGGAGGAGATGGTGTGACTCATTAGCAGCTCTGAGGCAGTAATGGAGGAGATGGTGTGACTCATTAGCAGCTCTGAGGCAGTAATGGAAGAGATGGTGTGACTCATTAGCAGCTCTGAGGCAGTAATGGAGGAGATGGTGTGACTCATTAACAGCTCTGAGGCAGTAATGGAGGAGATGGCGTGACTCATTAGCAGCTCTGAGGCAGTAATGGAGGAGATGGTGTGACTCATTTGCAGCTCTGAGGCAGTAATGGAGGTGATGGTGTGACTCATTAGCAGCTCTGAGGCAGTAATGGAGGAGATGGTGTGACTCATTAGCAGCTCTGAGGCAGTAATGGAGGAGATGGTGTGACTCATTAGCAGCTCTGAGGGCAGTAATGGAGGAGATGGTGTGACTCATTAGCAGCTCTGAGGCAGTAATGGAGGAGATGGTGTGACTCATTAGCAGCTCTGAGGCAGTAATGGAGGAGATGGTGTGACTCATTAGCAGCTCTGAGGCAGTAATGGAGGAGATGGTGTGACTCATTAGCAGCTCTGAGGCAGTAATGGAGGAGATGGTGTGACTCATTAGCAGCTCTGAGGCAGTAATGGAGGAGATGGTGTGACTCATTAGCAGCTCTGAGGCAGTAATGGAGGAGATGGTGTGACTCATTAGCAGCTCTGAGGCAGTAATGGAGGAGATGGTGTGACTCATTAGCAGCTCTGAGGCAGTAATGGAGGAGATGGTGTGACTCATTAGCAGCTCTGAGGCAGTAATGGAGGAGATGGTGTGACTCATTAGCAGCTCTGAGGCAGTAATGGAGGAGATGGTGTGACTCATTAGCAGCTCTGAGGCAGTAATGGAGGAGATGGTGTGACTCATTAGCAGCTCTGAGGCAGTAACGGAGGAGATGGTGTGACTCATTTGCAGCTCTGAGGCAGTAATGGAGGAGATGGTGTGACTCATTAGCAGCTCTGAGGCAGTAATGGAGGAGATGATGTGACTCATTAGCAGCTCTGAGGCAGTAATGGAGGAGATGGTGTGACTCATTAGCAGCTCTGAGGCAGTAATGGAGGAGATGGTGTGACTCATTAGTAGCTCTGAGGCAGTAATGGAGGAGATGGTGTGACTCATTAGTAGCTCTGAGGCAGTAATGGAGGAGATGGTGTGACTCATTAACAGCTCTGAGGCAGTAATGAATCAGATGGTGTGACTCATTAACAGCTCTGAGGCAGTAATGGAGGAGATGGTGTGACTCATTAGCAGCTCTGAGGCAGTAATGGAGGAGAGGGTGTGACTCATTAGCAGCTCTGAGGCAGTAATAGAGGAGATGGTGTGACTCATTAGCGGCTCTGAGGCAGTAATAGAGGAGACGGTGTGACTCATTAGCAGCTCTGAGGCCAATGAATCCTACATCTAGAACACAAACCCATAGACTACCCTTACAGACACGTGCAGACTAACAGAGGGATGTAGACACTGCATTGGAGCCATCGCTGACCTGTTTACTGATAACTACACCACACTGCTGTGGCCCTATGTACACCCCTGTACTACACTGTATATATTCTGTATATATTCATCATGGCAGCTTATATAGATATATCCCCTGTACTACACTGTATATATTCTGTATATATTCATCATGGCAGTTTATATAGATATATCCCTGTACTACACTGTATATATTCTGTATATATTCATCATGGCAGTTTATATAGATATATCCCTGTACTACACTGTATATATTCTGTATATATTCATCATGGCAGTTTATATAGATATATCCCCTGTACTACACTGTATATATTCTGTATATATTCATCATGGCAGTTTATATAGATATATTCCCTGTACTACACTGTATATATTCTGTATATATTCATCATGGCAGTTTATATAGATATATCCCCTGTACTACACTGTATATGTACTGTATATATTCACTACTGCAGTTTATATAGATATATTCCCTGTACTACACTGTATATATTCTGTATATATTCATCATGGCAGTTTATATAGATATATCCCCTGTACTACACTGTATATATTCTGTATATATTCATCATGGCAGTTTATATAGATATATCCCTGTACTACACTGTATATATTCTGTATATATTCATCATGGCAGCTTATATAGATATATCCCTGTGAAATCTATAAAGAAATTGCTGCCATCACAAGCTTCAACAGTCACATGAAGATATGGTAACATTCTGAGTCCTCCTCCAACAAGACAGACAGGATCCCTGTGTCTGGCAGGTTTCTGATTGTCATAGAATATAGACACAGGAGCACATTGAACCAGCCAACAGAACCCGTTCAGAGAAGAAGATATAACTGGACAGAACCAGACAACATAGTCCGTTTAGAGAAGAAGATATAACTGGACAGAACCAGACAACATAGTCCGTTCAGAGAAACAGAAGATATAACTGGACAGAACCAGACAACATAGTCCGTTTAGAGAAGAAGATATAACTGGACTGAACCAGCCAACATAGTCCGTTTCGAGAAGAAGATATAACTGGACTGAACCAGCCAACATAGTCCGTTCAGAGAAACAGAAGATATAACTGGACTGAACCAGCCAACATAGTCCGTTTCGAGAAGAAGATATAACTGGACTGAACCAGCCAACATAGTCCGTTTAGAGAAACAGAAGATATAACTGGACTGAACCAGCCAACATAGTCCGTTTAGAGAAACAGAAGATATAACTGGACAGAACCTGCCAACATAGTCCGTTTAGAGAAGAAAATATAACTGGACAGAACCAGCCAACATAGTCCGTTTAGAGAAGAAGATATAACTGGACAGAACCAGCCAACATAGTCCGTTCAGAGAAACAGAAGATATAACTGGACAGAACCAGCCAACATAGTCCGTTTAGAGAAGAAGATATAACTGGACAGAACCAGCCAACATAGTCCGTTCAGAGAAACAGAAGATATAACTGGACTGAACCAGCCAACATAGTCCGTTTAGAGAAGAAGATATAACTGGACAGAACCAGCCAACATAATCCGTTTAGAGAAACAGAAGATATAACTGGACAGAACCATCCAACATAGTCCGTTTAGAGAAGAAGATATAACTGGACAGAACCAGCCAACATAGTCCGTTCAGAGAAGAAGATATAACTGGACAGAACCAGCCAACATAGTCCGTTCAGAGAAGAAGATATAACTGGGCAGAACCAGCCAACATAGTCCGTTCAGAGAAGAAGATATAACTGGACAGAACCAGCCAACAGAACCCGTTTAGAGAAACAGAAGATATAACTGGACTGAACCAGCCAACATAGTCCGTTTAGAGAAACAGAAGATATAACTGGACTGAACCAGCCAACATAGTCCGTTTAGAGAAGAAGATATAACTGGACTGAACCAGCCAACATAGTCCGTTTAGAGAAACAGAAGATATAACTGGACTGTACCAGCCAACATAGTCCGTTTAGAGAAACAGAAGATATAACTGGACTGAACCAGCCAACATAGTCCGTTTAGAGAAACAGAAGATATAATTGGACAGAACCAGCCAACATAGTCCGTTCAGAGAAGAAGATATAACTGGACTGAACCAGCCAACATAGTCCGTTTAGAGAAACAGAAGATATAACTGGACAGAACCAGCCAACATAGTCCGTTTAGAGAAACAGAAGATATAATTGGACAGAACCAGCCAACATAGTCCGTTCAGAGAAGAAGATATAACTGGGCTGAACCAGCCAACATAGTCCGTTTAGAGTAGAAGATATAACTGGACTGAACCAGCCAACATAGTCCGTTCAGAGAAGAAGATATAACTGGACAGAACCAGCCAACATAGTCCGTTCAGAGAAGAAGATATAACTGGGCAGAACCAGCCAACATAGTCCGTTTAGAGAAACAGAAGATATAACTGGACAGAACCAGACAACATAGCCGTTTAGAGAAACAGAAGATATAACTGGGCTGAACCAGACAACATAGTCCGTTTAGAGAAGAAGATATAACTGGGCCGAACCAGCCAACATAGTCCGTTTAGAGAAGAAAATATAACTGGGCCGAACCAGCCAACATAGTCCGTTTAGAGAAGAAGATATAACTGGACTGAACCAGCCAACATAGTCCGTTTAGAGAAACAGAAGATATAACTGGCCTGAACCAGCCAACATAGTCCGTTTAGAGAAGAAGATATAACTCGACTGAACCAGCCAACATAGTCCATTCAGAGAAACAGAAGATATAACTGGACTGAACCAGCCAACAGAACCCGTTTAGAGAAACAGAAGATATAACTGGACTGAACCAGCCAACAGAACCCGTTTAGAGAAACAGAAGATATAACTGGACTGAACCAGCCAACAGAACCCGTTTAGAGAAACAGAAGATATAACTGGACTGAACCAGCCAACATAGTCCATTCAGAGAAACAGAAGATATAACTGGACTGAACCAGCCAACAGAACCCGTTTAGAGAAACAGAAGATATAACTGGACTGAACCAGCCAACATAGTCCGTTTAGAGAAACAGAAGATATAACTGGACAGAACCAGCCAACATAGTCCGTTTAGAGAAGAAGATATAACTGGACTGAACCAGCCAACATAGTCCGTTCAGAGAAGAAGATATAACTGGACTGAACCAGCCAACATAGTCCGTTTAGAGAAACAGAAGATATAACTGGACTGAACCAGCCAACATAGTCCGTTTAGAGAAACAGAAGATATAACTGGACTGAACCAGCCAACATAGTCCGTTTAGAGAAACAGAAGATATAACTGGACAGAACCAGCCAACATAGTCCGTTTAGAGAAACAGAAGATATAACTGGACTGAACCAGCCAACATAGTCCGTTTAGAGAAGAAGATATAACTGGACTGAACCAGCCAACATAGTCCGTTTAGAGAAACAGAAGATATAACTGGACTGAACCAGCCAACATAGTCCGTTTAGAGAAACAGAAGATATAACTGGACAGAACCAGCCAACATAGTCCGTTTAGAGAAACAGAAGATATAACTGGGCTGAACCAGCCAACATAGTCCGTTTAGAGAAACAGAAGATATAACTGGACTGAACCAGCCAACATAGTCCGTTTAGAGAAACAGAAGATATAACTGGACTGAACCACCACCCCCATCCTAGACACTTTATGACATTGGAATAAATGCCTCCTCTTTTTAAAGTGCTGAAGAAAGCGTGACATTAGCATCTCCCAGAATGCTTTAGGTTGTAGCATGGGGGCTAATTAGCCTGGTGACAGGGCTTCATCCAAAACGACACCATATTTCCTCTATGGGCCTTGGTCAAACGTAGTGCTCTAAATAGGGAACAGGGGGTCATTTGGGACATGCACTAGGAGTGGCTCTGATTGGCTTTGTAAAAGACGCTTCCCGCCATCACTCCTCTCCTCCTCTCTGTCCTCCTCTCTGTCCTCCTCTCTGTCCTCCTCTCTGTCCTCCTCTCTGGACTCCTCTCTGTCCTCCTCTCTGTCCTCCTCTCTGTCCTCCTCTCTGTCCTCCTCTCTGGACTCCAAGCTCCACCCCTTCCCTCTCCACTCTGTCCTCCTCTCTGTCCTCCTCTCTGGACTCCTAGCTCCACCCCTTCCCTCTCCTCTCTGTCCTCCTCTCTGTCCTCCTCTCTGTCCTCCTCTCTGGACTCCTCTCTGTCCTCCTCTCTGTCCTCCTCTCTGTCCTCCTCTCTGGACTCCAAGCTCCACCCCTTCCCTCTCCACTCTGTCCTCCTCTCTGTCCTCCTCTCTGGACTCCTCTCTGTCCTCCTCTCTGTCCTCCTCTCTGGACTCCTAGCTCCACCCCTTCCCTCTCCTCTCTGTCCTCCTCTCTGGCCTCCTCTCTGTCCTCCTCTCTGTCCTCCTCTCTGTCCTCCTCTCAGTCCTCCTCTCTGTCCTCCTCTCTGTCCTCCTCTCTGGACTCCTCTCTGTCCTCCTCTCTGTCCTCCTCTCTGTCCTCCTCTCTGGACTCCTCTCTGTCCTCCTCTCTGTCCTCCTCTCTGGACTCCTCTCTGTCCTCCTCTCTGTCCTCCTCTCTGTCCTCCTCTCTGTCCTCCTAGCTCCACCCCTTCCCTCTCCTCTCTGTCCTCCTCTCTGTCCTCCTCTCTGTCCTCCTCTCTGTCCTCCTCTCTGGACTCCTCTCTGTCCTCCTCTCTGTCCTCCTCTCTGTCCTCCTCTCTGTCCTCCTCTCTGGACTCCAAGCTCCACCCCTTCCCTCTCCTCTCTGTCCTCCTCTCTGTCCTCCTCTCTGTCCTCCTCTCTGTCCTCCTCTCTGGACTCCTCTCTGTCCTCCTCTCTGTCCTCCTCTCTGTCCTCCTCTCTGTCCTCCTCTCTGGACTCCAAGCTCCACCCCTTCCCTCTCCACTCTGTCCTCCTCTCTGTCCTCCTCTCTGGACTCCTCTCTGTCCTCCTCTCTGTCTTCCTCTCTGTCCTCCTAGCTCCACCCCTTCCCTCTCTTCTCTGTCCTCATTTCCTTTTCCAGTTCCTAAAAGTTCCCATCAGAGGAATAATGAAAGATTTTAAAAAAAGATCCTCCCCTGACAGACATTATCAACCTTTTATCAAAATTACAAACGTAGAGTTTTTTTTTCTCCCTCTCTCCTCCCTTCTCTCCATCTGTGCCTCTCTCTCTCTCTCTCTCTCTCTCTCTCTCTCTCTCTCTCT
>NC_074675.1:1726265-1763765 GCF_029448725.1 Salvelinus fontinalis
CTCCCCCTCTCTCCGTCTCTCTGTCTCTTTCTCCCTCCTCTCTCTCTGTCTCCCTGTCTCTTTCTCTCTCCATCTGTCCTCTTTCTCTCTCCTCTCTCTCTGTCTCTCCATCTGTCCTCTTTCTCTGACTCGCTTAATTTAATAAAGTGGAAAACAACATTATAATACGGTAGTCATTAATTCATAATGGTTTGACATTAAACTGGTTTAAATCTATTGTTATCTCTGACGGTCTATGAAACGTCATGTAAAACCAATGGTCTGTTTTCATGTTAACTGGCTAGTCTATTATTTATTTATTACTCGTATTATTGAATTACGTCTCGTACGGCTTTCAATGTGATTAAAGTGAACTTGACATTCTATTAGGGTTTCTGTGTTGCAGAGAGGGGAAGAGTGTGTCCCAAATATAACCACTCTCAAACACACATAGTATCCCTGGTCAAAAGTAGTGCACTGCGTAGGGAATAACGTAATTAAAAATATGCCCGTCGCGTTCGAGAGGCAGAGAGGCACCGGAGGCTCCTGTTTGAAGGCATGTGAGGTCACAATGTTCTCCTAACTCAGTCACTCTCTCTCTCTCTCTCTACTTCTCCCTGCGTGGGAGTCACACACACACACACACACACACACACACACACACACACACACACACACACACACACACACACACACACACACACACACACACACACACACACACACACACACACACACACACACACACACACACACACACACACACACTGAAGGCATCTCTCTGGGTGGGAGTCAGGCGGAACCGTAACGTCTCCACATGGATGCTCCCAGAATGCTCTTGGGCCTGTGTTGATAATCTGCCGTTTAGCTTTGTATGTCAGTGTTGACGCCGCCGGGCTACAGGGCTCAGGTGTAGATTCTGGACCCAGGTGGAGGTGTTCACCTCTCTGTCTCTAACCTACTGTATCCTTCTGGACCCAGGTGGAGGTGTTCACCTCTCTGTCTCTAACCTACTGTATCCTTCTGGACCCAGGTGGAGGTGTTCACCTCTCTGTCTCTAACCTACTGTATCCTTCTGGACCCAGGTGGAGGTGTTCACCTCTCTGTCTCTAACCTACTGTATCCTTCTGGACCCAGGTGGAGGTGTTCACCTCTCTGTCTCTAACCTACTGTATCCTTCTGGACCCAGGTGGAGGTGGTCACCTCTCTGTCTCTAACCTACTGTATCCTTCTGGACCCAGGTGGAGGTGGTCACCTCTCTGTCTCTAACCTACTGTATCCTTCTGGACCCAGGTGGAGGTGGTCACCTCTCTGTCTCTAACCTACTGTATCCTTCTGGACCCAGGTGGAGGTGTTCACCTCTCTGTCTCTAACCTACTGTATCTTCTGGACCCAGGTGGAGGTGTTCACCTCTCTGTCTCTAACCTACTGTATCCTTCTGGACCCAGGTGGAGGTGTTCACCTCTCTGTCTCTAACCTACTGTATCCTTCTGGACCCAGGTGGAGGTGTTCACCTCTCTGTCTCTAACCTACTGTATCCTTCTGGACCCAGGTGGAGGTGTTCACCTCTCTGTCTCTAACCTACTGTATCCTTCTGGACCCAGGTGGAGGTGTTCACCTCTCTGTCTCTAACCTACTGTATCCTTCTGGACCCAGGTGGAGGTGTTCACCTCTCTGTCTCTAACCTACTGTATCCTTCTGGACCCAGCTGGAGGTTTTCACCTCTCTGTCTCTAACCTACTGTATCCTTCTGGACCCAGGTGGAGGTGTTCACCTCTCTGTCTCTAACCTACTGTATCCTTCTGGACCCAGGTGGAGGTTTTCACCTCTCTGTCTCTAACCTACTGTATCCTTCTGGACCCAGGTGGAGGTGTTCACCTCTCTGTCTCTAACCTACTGTATCCTTCTGGACCCAGGTGGAGGTGTTCACCTCTCTGTCTCTAACCTACTGTATCCTTCTGGACCCAGGTGGAGGTGTTCACCTCTCTGTCTCTAACCTACTGTATCCTTCTGGACCCAGGTGGAGGTGTTCACCTCTCTGTCTCTAACCTACTGTATCCTTCTGGACCCAGGTGGAGGTGTTCACCTCTCTGTCTCTAACCTACTGTATCCTTCTGGACCCAGGTGGAGGTGTTCACCTCTCTGTCTCTAACCTACTGTATCCTTCTGGACCCAGGTGGAGGTGTTCACCTCTCTGTCTCTAACCAACTGTATCCTTCTGGACCCAGGTGGAGGTGTTCACCTCTCTGTCTCTAACCTACTGTATCCTTCTGGACCCAGGTGGAGGTGTTCACCTCTCTGTCTCTAACCTACTGTATCCTTCTGGACCCAGGTGGAGGTGTTCACCTCTCTGTCTCTAACCTACTGTATCCTTCTGGATGTGACTCATGACTCTCTTACAAAAATAGATGTCAATGATCTTAGTTTTTAATCTGTAAAAAGAAATGGCTGAATACCTTAAGGACATGTGGTAACCAAGTCAAACTCTGTTCAGTAGCTATTTGTGAATTAACAAGATTTATATTGAGTTCAGTAGGGAGCAACAGGTAACCAACAGCAGATGGACTGTTCAGTCTTTTGACTTTAGAGGCATTCAGCAGTAGAAACAATAACACAGCCTACTCCCAGCCCCTGGTTTGGTAAAAATGAGAGAGAGAGAGAGAGAGAGAGAGAGAGAGAGAGAGAGAGAGAGAGAGAGAGAGAGAGAGAGAGAGAGAGAGAGAGAGAGAGAGAGAGAGAGAGAGAGAGAGAGAGAGAGAGAGAGAGAGAGAGAGAGAGAGAGAGAGAGAGAGAGAGAGAGAGAGAGAGAGAGAGAGAGAGAGAGAGAGAGAGAGGAGAGAGAGAGAGAGAGAGAGAGAGAGAGAGAGAGAGAGAGAGAGAGAGAGAGAAGAAGAGAAGAAGAAGAAACTATAGAAGAAGAAGAAACTATAGTAGTTCATATGCAGTCCATTGAGAAACCCTGTTCTCTTCTCTAACCATGTCCTCCCACTAACCGTGTCCTCCCACTAACCGTGTTCTCCCACTAACCGTGTCCTCCCACTAACCGTGTCCTCCCACTAACCGTGTCCTCCCACTAACCGTGTCCTCCCACTAACCGTGTCCTCCCACTAACCGTGTCCTCCCACTAACCATGTCCTCCCACTAACCATGTCCTCCCACTAACCATGTCCTCCCACTTAGCATGTCCTCCCAGTAAGCATGTCCTCCCACTAACCGTGTCCTCCCACTAACCGTGTCCTCCCACTAACCGTGTCCTCCCACTAACCATGTCCTCCCACTAACCATGTCCTCCCACTAACCATGTCCTCCCACTTAGCATGTCCTCCCAGTAAGCATGTCCTCCCACTAACCATGTCCTCCCACTAACCATGTCCTCCCAGTTACCATGTCCTCCCAGTAAGCATGTCCTCCCACTTACCATGTCCTCCCACTTACCATGTCCTCCCACTCTGATGATGGGGACAGGAGGAGGACAGGAGGACAGGAGGAGGACAGGAGAACAGGAGGAGGACAGGAGGACAGGAGGAGGACAGGAGAACAGGAGGAGGACAGGAGGACAGGAGGAGGACAGGAGAACAGGAGGAGGACAGGAGGACAGGAGGAGGACAGGAGAACAGGAGGAGGACAGGAGGACAGGAGGAGGACAGGAGGACAGGAGGAGGACAGGAGGACAGGAGAACAGGAGGAGGACAGGAGAACAGACACAGTGTTCTAGCTGAAACAGAACTGGCACCAAGGTGCAGAGTGTTCCTATGGGTTAGACTCTCAATGTAGAGCTGCGGTATAGAGGAGTCTACTGACAGCTGCTCAGACTGACGTCTACTGGTACAGAATGGCCTCCTGCTGATACGGGCATTTGGTTTGGAGGTGGTAAACTTCAACCATTAGGAACATATAAAGCATCTGGATATTAAAACCTGACACAGGTGACTGTGTGTCTTGAATGGTGTGTTTAATTCAAACTTAAGGCCATATGTTTTACTCTATAGCACCTGTTTAGTATATCAACATGTAACTAGTCAAAGTGTGATTAGTGATTTTAACATACTGATCAAGGGTGTTGTTATACCTCCTCAGTGAGGTGTTCAAGCACACAACTGATATGAAGTAAAAACTATCCTTCCTGACGTTATGCAGATATGTAAAACCCTATAGGTTTTTAATTAGTCACATTACATCCACATATTTAGCAGATGTTATTGCGGGTGCAAAATGCTGGTGTTCCTAGATCCAACAGCGCAGCAGTATCTAACAATTCACAACAATACACGCATCTAAAAGTAAAATAATTGAATTAATAAATATATAAATATTAGATTGAGTAATGTCGGAGTGGCATAGACTAAAATACAGTATAATAGAATACAGTATATACATATGAGATGAGTAAAGCAGTATGTAAATATTATTAAAGTGGCCAGTGATTCCAAGTCTATGTAAATGGGGCAGCAGCCTCTAAGGTGCAGGGTTACGTAACCGGCTGGTGGCTGCCTACTGTAGTGACGGCTATTTAACAGTCTGATGGTCTTGAGATGGAAGCTGTTTTTCAGTCTCTCTGTCCCCGCTTTGATGCACCTGTACTGACCTCACCTTCTGGATGATAGCGGGGTGAACAGGCAGCGGCTCAGGTGGTTGTTGTCCTTGATGATCTTTATGGCCTTCCTGTGACATCGGGTGCTGTAGGTGTCCTGGAGGGCAGGTAGTCTGCCCCCGGTGATTTGTTGGGAAGGGAAATTCGTATTTCTGGTCATAATGCTGGCGATATCCAAAAGTTATTTCCGGCTGTATGTAATAACCCCAAAAAATAGTTCTGGGTTAATAATGTAAGAAATAACACACAAAAAACCCGAAAAACTGCCAAGTTGCGTAGGAGCTAGAAGCAGCTGCCATGACTGTCGGCACCATCTTCTGTGTAACTCAAATACTATGTCAACATTGAATTTGAAATGTCTAATATTGATGAAGGGTTTTGGTTGAGCCCCTCAGTGAGGTGTTTAAACTGAACCTCAGAACACAATGAGCACTATGAAAGAGATGTTACAGAGAGAGAATATCCTCCTGTAAACAGGTAGAATTCCCTGATGGAGAACGTGTTCTGTCCTCCTGTAAACAGGTAGAATTCCCTGATGGAGAACGTGTTCTGTTCTCACCAGCCAGTATGAAAGAGATGTTACAGAGAGAGAATATCCTCCTGTAAACATGTAGAATTCCCTGATGGAGAACGTGTTTTGTTCTCACCAGCCAGTATGAAAGAGATGTTACAGAGAGAGAATATCCTCCTGTAAACATGTAGAATTCCCTGATGGAGAACGTGTTCTGTTCTCACCAGCCAGTATGAAAGAATGATGCATTGAAGAATAACTGTCACGCGCTGATCTGTTTCCCCTGTGCTTGTCTCCACCCCCCTCCGGGGGTCGCCCATCTTCCCCATTATCCCCTGTGTATTTATACTTGTGTTTTCTGTTTGTCTGTTGCCAGTTGGTCTTGTTTGTCAAGCTTACCAGCGTTTGTCCTGTCTGCTCCTGGTTTTTCCCCAGGCTCTCTTTGTCTCGCCCTCCTGGTTTTTGACCCTTGCCTGTCCTGACCCTGAACCCGTCCTCCTGGCCACTCTGCCTGACCCTGAGCCTGCCTGCCTGTACCTTTGCCTCTGTTGCAGTAATAAACATTGTTACTTCAACATGGTCTAATAACATGCCAGTTTATAAGGGATTTCTACAGATGATTATGTAAAGGCATGATGAGTCAAATGTTAACCTAATCATTTCAATTCAACTCTCACATTTATATAACAAACAGGCTATGATATGAGGACACAGTTTAAGTTCATGACTAGTGATATTCTCAGTTCAGGAGCCTCTGTCCACGGATGATATTTACAGTGTGTGTGCGTGTGTGTGTGAGGTTTATATTTACAGTGGCTGTGCGTCTCTCCAGTGTGTGGTTCTGGAGTGTAACACAGAGAGAGACTGCCATCTTGTACTTTGACCTTTCACCTGCTCTTCCTTCTCCTGCTGGTTGCCAGCTGGATGTGTGTGTGTGTGTGTGTGTGTGTGTGTGTGTGTGTGTGTGTGTGTGTGTGTGTGTGTGTGTGTGTGTGTGTGTGTGTGTGTGTGTGTGTGTGTGTGTGTGTGTGTGTGTGTGTGTGTGTGTGTGTGTGTGTGTGTGTGTGTGTGTGTGTGTGTGTGAGTTGTCAGGTCATGTTCTCCATTCTCCTGACTGTCTGTCTCCATGTACACATCACAACAAGATGGAGAGAGAGAGAGGGCTGAGACACGCTGAGACTGGGCTGAGAGAGACCCTGGAATCAGCACCCTGCTTTCCTCTCTCTCTCTCTCTCTCTCTCTCTCTCTCTCTCTCTCTCTCTCTCTCTCTCTCTCTCTCTCTCTCTCTCTCTCTCTCTCTCTCTCTCTCTCTCTCTCTCAGAGCTGATAAGATGGACTGGTGGAGGTAGAGGGTAATGGGGCTCAGAGAGACTGGTGGAGGTAGAGGGTAATGAGGCTTAGGGAGGCTGGGCTAGACTGGGTTAAACTGGGGTAGAAAGGGGAAAGATGCATGGGGAGGATGGATGGAGGATGGAGGAAGGATGGAGGGGGGATGGAGGGGGGGAGGCTGGTGGAGGGTAGGGAGACACTGAGGAAGGGGGGACGCAGTGGGAGGCGAAGGGTAATAGCTAATTCAATGGTTCGCTCTGCTCTTTGACCACTTCAGTAATTGTTGATTCAGCTCAAATTCCTGCGACGTTGGGCTACAGGGCCACAGGGCCACAGGGCCACAGGGCCACAGGGCTACAGGGCTACAGGGCCACAGGGCCACAGGGCTACAGGGCTACAGGGCCACAGGGCTACAGGGCCACAGGGCTACAGGGCCACAGGGCCACAGGGCCACAGGGCCACAGGGCTACAGGGCCACAGGGCCACAGGGCTACAGGGCCACAGGGCTACAGGGCTACAGGGCTACAGGGCTACAGGGCCACAGGGCTACAGGGCTACAGGGCTACAGGGCCACAGGGCTACAGGGCCACAGGGCTACAGGGCTACAGGGTTACAGGGATGGATTATGTAGAGCTGGACTGTGGTTACGGTGTAGCAACCTGTGGAGAGACCAGTCTCATGGCAGGACTACCCGGGGCCTGGACATACACAAACATACTGGAGAAGACTGTGTGGTCTGTATACGTTCTCTCAGGCTGGCGTTGGACTTCTGCAGAAGGGAGAGAGGAGAGACAGAAAGGGAAGGAGAGGAGAGGAGAAAGGGATCGAGGGGAGGAGAGGATAGGAGAAGAGAAGAGAGGAGAAGGGAGAGGAGAGGAGAAGGGAGAGGAGTGGAGAGGCAGAAAGGGAAGGAGAGGAGAGGAGAAAGGGATCGAGGGGAGGAGAGAATAGGAGAAGAGAAGAGAGGAGAAGGGAGAGGAGAAGGGAGAGGAGAGGAGAGGCAGAAAGGGATCGAGGGGAGGAGAGAATAGGAGAAGAGAAGAGAGGAGAAGGGAGAGGAGAGGAGAAGGGAGAGGAGAGGAGAGGCAGAAAGGGAAGGAGAGGAGAAGAGAGGAGAAGGGAGAGGAGAGGAGAGTGGAGAGGAGAGGCAGAAAGGGAAGAAGAGGAGAGGGGAAAGGGATCGAGGAGAGGAGAGGAGAGGAGAAAGGGAAGGAGAGGAGAGGAGAAAGGGATCGAGGGGAGGAGAGGAGAGGAGCGGAGAGGAGAGGAGAGGAGAGGAGAGGAGAGGAGAGGAGAGGAGAGGAGAGGAGAGGAGAGGAGAGGAGAGGAGGGATATGTACAGTAGATGGATTGACCCTCTGTCCTGTTTCATGAGGGAGACACATCAGACATCAATCATTTAAAGGGATGAAAAGGGATCAGAGAAAGGGAATAGGATTTCTATTCACTTCCCTGGACACCTGGAAGGCGTGTTCCTGTCACTGGTTACATTTATATCAACATTGATTGAACAACGTGGTCATGGGTAAAAAAAACATAAACCTTTAGCGAATCTTGATTTATAATGAAGCATGGTCGTGTTGTCAATTATACTGTAGCTATTCTGTAATATGTTTTTAACATGCTGACAGTTAAATGGCAAAACATCGAATAGTAGGTAGGGAATCATTTCCTGTCAAATATATTTGCAAAAACTTGATATGCAAGGATCCTCTCGTTGGTCCTTTAGTTTTCTTCAACACATCCTGAAACAGATTGGAGCTTTAGCCAGATGTTGTCGTACAGAGGATGATGCAACTGTACCATTTCTGCATCCAAGGTGCGTCCAAGGTGCGTCCAAGGTGCGTCCAAGGTGCGTCCAAGGTGCATCCAAGGTGCGTCCAAGGTGCGTCCAAGGTGCGTCCAAGGTGCAGCCAAGGTGCGTCCAAGGTGCAGCCAAGGTGCGTCCAAGGTGCAGCCAAGGTGGACTCAAATGTCCATCAATTGTTTTGCAGATACATTTTTATAGGAAATGATTCCTTACTTACAGTATATACAGTACCAGGCACAAGTTTGGACACACCTACTCTACTCATTCAAGGGTTTTTCTTTCTTTTATGATTTATTTATTTTACTATTATTATTATTTTTACTATTTTCTACATTGTAGAATAATAGTGAAGACATCAAAACTATGAAATAACACATATGGAATCATTTAGGAACCGAAAAAGTGTTGAACAAATCAAAATATATTTTATATTTGAGATTCATCAAAGTAGCCACCCTTTGCCTTAATGACAGCTTTGCACACTCTTGGCATTCTCTCAACTAGCTTCATGACATAGTCACCTGGAATGCATTTCAATTAACAGGTGTGCCTTCTTAAAGTTAAATAGTGGAATTTCTTTCCTTCTTAATGCGTTTGAGCCAATCAGTTGTGTTGTGACAATGTAGGGGTGGTATACAGAAGATAGCCCTATTTGGTAAAATACCAAGTCCATATTATGGCAAGAACAGCTCAAATAAGAAAAGAAAAACGACAGTCCATCATTACTTTAAGACATGAAGCTTAGTCAATATGGAAAATTTCAAGATCTTTGAAAGATTCTTCAATTGCAGTCGACAAACTATCAAGCGCTATGATGAAACTGGCTCTCATAAGGACCGCCACAGGAAAGGAAGACCCAGAGTTACCTCTGCTGCAGAGGATAAGTTCATTAGAGTTAACTTATGGCTGCAGGGCGGTGCCGGTACACTTATGACAACAGCCCGTCCAAGTGCAGGGCGCGAAATTCAAAATATATTTTTTAGAAATATTTAACTTTCACACATTAACAAGTCCAATACAGCAAATGAAAGATACACATCTTGTGAATCCAGCCAACATGTCCGATTTTTTAAATGTTTTACAGCGAAAACACCACGTATATTTATGTTAGCTCACCACCAAATACAAAAAAGCACAGACATTTTTCACAGCACAGGTAGCTTGCACAAAACCAACCTAACTAACCAAGAACCAACCAAACTAACCAAGAAACAACTTCATCAGATGACAGTCTTATAACAAGTTATACAATAAATCTATGTTTTGTTCGAAAAATTTGCATATTTGAGGTATAAATCATAGTTTTACATTGCAGCTACAATCGGAAATAGCACCGAAGCAGCTAGAACAATTACAGAGACCAAATTGAAATACCTAAATACTCATCATAAAACATTTATGAAAAATACATGGTGTACAGCAAATTAAAGACAAACATCTTGTGAATCCAGCCAATATTTCCGATTCTTTAAGTGTTTTACAGCGAAAACACAATATAGCATTATATTAGCTTAGTACAATAGCCAACCACACAACCACATTGATTCAAGCCAACAGTAGCGATAACGAATAAACCAGCAAAAGATATTCATTTTTTCACTAACCTTCTCAAACTTCATCAGATGACAGTCCTATAACATCATATTACACAATACATACAGTGGGGAGAACAAGTATTTGATACACTGCCGATTTTGCAGGTTTTCCTACTTACAAAGCATGTAGAGGTCTGTAATTTTTTATCATAGATACACTTCAACTGTGAGAGACAGAATCTAAAACAAAAATCCAGAAAATCACATTGTATGATTTTTAAGTAATTCATTTGCATTTTATTGCATGACATAAGTATTTGATACATCAGAAAAGCAGAACTTAATATTGGGTACAGAAACCTTTGTTTGCAATTACAGAGATCATACGTTTCCTGTAGTTCTTGACCAGGTTTGTACACACTGCAGCAGGGATTTTGGCCCACTCCTCCATACAGACGTTCTCCAGATCCTTCAGGTTTCGGGTCTGTCGCTGGGCAATACGGACTTTCAGCTCCCTCCAAAGATTTTCTATTGGGTTCAGGTCTGGAGACTGGGTAGGCCACTCCAGGACCTTGAGATGCTTCTTACGGAGCAACTCCTTAGTTGCCCTGGCTGTGTGTTTCGGGTCGTTGTCATGCTGGAAGACCCAGCCACGACCCATCTCAATGCTCTTACTGAGGGAAGGAGGTTGTTGGCCAAGATCTCGCGATACATGGCCCCATCCATCCTCCCCTCAATACAGTGCAGCCGCCCTGTGCCCTTTGCAGAAAAGCATCCCCAAAGAATGATGTTTCCACCTCCATGCCTCACGGTTGGGATGGTGTTCTTGGGGTTGTACTCATCCTTCTTCTTCCTCCAAACACGGCGAGTGGAGTTTAGACCAAAAAGCTCTATTTTTGTCACATCAAACCACATGACCTTCTCCCATTCCTCCTCTGGATCATCCAGATGGTCATTGGCAAACTTCAGACGAACCTGGACATGCGCTGGCTTGAGCAGGGGGACCTTGCGTGCGCTGCAGGATTTTAATCCATGACGGCGTAGTGTGTTACTAATGGTTTTCTTTGAGACTGTGGTCCCAGCTCTCTTCAGGTCATTGACCAGGTCCTGCCGTGTAGTTCTGGGCTGATCCCTCACCTTCCTCATGATCATTGATGCCCCACGAGGTGAGATCTTGCATGGAGCCCCAGACCGAGGGTGATTGACCATCATCTTGAACTTCTTCCATTTTTTTATAATTGCACCAACAGCTGTTGCCTTCTCACCAAGCTGCTTGCCTATTGTCCTGTAGCCCATCCCAGCCTTGTGCAGGTCTACAATTTCATCCCTGATGTCCTTACACAGCTCTCTGGTCTTGGCCATTGTGGAGAGGTTGGAGTCTGTTTGATTGAGTGTGTGGACAGGTGTCTTTTATACAGGTAACGAGTTCAAACATGTGCAGTTAATACAGGTAATGAGTGGAGAACAGGAGGGCTTCTTAAAGAAAAACTAACAGGTCTGTGAGAGGCGGAATTCTTACTGGTTGGTAGGTGATCAAATACTTATGTCATGCAATAAAATGCAAATTAATTACTTAAAAATCATACAATGTGATTTTCTGGATTCTTGTTTTAGATTCCGTCTCTCACAGTTGAAGTGTACCTATGATAAAAATGACAGACCTCTACATGCTTTGTAAGTAGGAAAACCTGCAAAATCGGCAGTGTATCAAATACTTGTTCTCCCCACTGTATATGGTTTGTTCGAAAATATGCATATTTAGCGGCACAAATCGTGGTTATACATTGGGAAAACTTAGCATCTTTTTCCCAGAATGTCCGGATATATTTCTGACACTCACCCATTCTAATCAAATAACTATTCATAGACTTTACAAAAAAATACATGTTGGACAGCAAATGAAAGATAGCTTAGTTCTTAATGCAATCGCCGTGTTAGAATTCTAAAAATAACTTAATTACGACATGCAGCTTACGTTATGGCGAGAGAGCGCCCAAAATCTGGGTGCAAACTAATAGTACACATGTTCGACAGATATATGAAATAACATCATAAATGGGTCCTACTTTTGATGATCTTCCATCAGAATGTTGTACAAGGGGTCCTTTGTCGGGAACAATCGTTGTTTGGTTTTAGAATGGCATTTTTCCCTCTTGAATTAGCAAGCACACTAGCCAAGTGGCGCGAAGCTCTCCTTCCTGAACAAACGCAGAGAATGCAACACGCCTAACCTCCCGAAAAAAATTCAATAATATGATACAACTATATTGAAAAAACATACTTTACGATGATATTGTCACATTTATCAAATAAAATCAAAGCCGGAGATAGTAGCCGTCTATAACGACAGCTTTTCAGAAGGCAATCCCCGGTTCCTTCTCGCGCCTTCCAGAAAACAGGAAATTGGTGTCACGTCATGCCAAGAGCTCTTATTCGACCTCAGATCAAGCTATACACTCCATTTCTTCTCTCACTGCCTGTTGACATCTAGTGGAAGGCGTATGAAGTGCATGTATACTAATACATATCAAGCAAATTAATAGGGATGCCCTGGAACAGAGCATCGATTTCAGATTTTCCACTTCCTGTCAGGAAGTTTGCTGCAAAATGAGTTCTGTTTTACTCACAGATATAATTCAAACGGTTTTAGAAACTAGAGAGGGTTTTCTATCCAATAGTAATAATAATATGCATATTGTACGAGCAAGAATTGAGTACGAGGCCGTTTGAAATGGGCACCTTTCATCCAAGCTACTCAATACTGCCCCTGCAGCCCAAATAAGTTTTTAACTGCACCTCAGATTGCAGCCCAAATAAATGCTTCACAGAGTTCAAGTAACAGACACATCTCAACATCAATTGTTCAGAGGAGAATATGTGAATCAGGCCTTCATGGTTGAATTGCTGCAAAGAAACCACTACTAAAGGACACCAATAAGAAGAAGACTTGCTTGGGCCAAGAAGCACGAGCAATGGACATTGAGATTTTTGGTTCCAACCGCCGTGTCTTTGTGAGACGCAGAGTAGGTGAATCTCTGCATGTTTGGTTCCCACCGTGAAGCATGGAGGAGGAAGTGTGATGGTCTGGGGGTGCTTTGCTGGTGACAATGTTGGTGATTTATTTGGAATTCAAGGCACAATTAACCAGCATGGCTACCACAGCATTCTGCAGCGATACGCCATCCCATCTGGTTTGGGCTTAGTGGGACTGTCATTTGTTTTTCAACAGGACAATGACCCAACACACATCTAGGCTGTGTTAGGGCTATTTGACCAAGAAGCAGATTGATTAAGTGCTGCATCAGATGACTTGTCCTCCACCATCACCTCAACCCGATTGTGATGGTTTAGGATGAGTTGGACCGCAGAGGGAAGGAAAAGCAGCCAACAAGTGCTCAACATACAATATGTGGGAACTCATTCAAGAATGTTGGAAAAGCATTCCAGGTGAAGCTAGTTGAGAGAATGCCAAGAGTGTGCAAAGCTGTCATCAAGGCAAAGGGTGGCTACTTTGAAGAGTCTAAAATATAAAATATACTTTGATTTGTATAAAACTTTTTTGGTTACTACATGACACACCCATGTGTGTTATTTCATAGTTTTGATGTCTTCACTATTATTCTACAATGTAGAAAATAGTAACAATTAAGAACAACCTTGAATGAGTAGGTGTGTCCAAACTTTTGACTGGTACTGTATATATATATATATATATATATGGTGCTGTGAAAAAGTATTTGCCCCCTTACACTCAATAACCAGTTGTGCCTCCCTTTAGCTGCGATAACTCCAACCAAACGCTTCCTATAGTTATTGATCAGTCTCTCACATCACTGTTCTGCATGAAACAGTGGGCCAGAATTTCTCCACAGTTGACGTGAGAGACTGATCAACAACTATAGGAAGCGTTTGGTTGGAGTCATCGCAGCTAAAGTGGGGCAATTACTTTCTTCACACAGGGGAATTAGGTGTTGCATCACTTTGTTAATTAAATAAAATAAAATAAGTATGTCATTGTGTTATTTGTTCCCTCAGGTTCCCTTTATCTAATATTAGGTTTTGGTTGAAGATCTGATAACATTCAGTATTAAACATATGCAAAAATAGAGAAAATCAGAAAGGGGGTAAATACTTTGTTCACAGCGCAGTTTAACCAGTATATATAGCATGTCCTCGTGGGGCTCCATTCCTGTCAGGTGACCCATACAACATGTTAGATTAGTTGATTGTATGGACCACCCTCCCTCTTTTCCTATGTGGGCTTCCTCTCAATTCAGCCCTTCAAATGTCAGGGTCAGATTGACTGATACAAAGAAACCGTTCGTTTAATCTGACCAATTAATATGGACACTTAACAAGCTGAGAGAGAGGAAGCTCACCCTCTCGTCCCCCTATCCCTCAATCCCTCCATCCCTCCATCCCTCCATCCCTCCATCCCTCCATCCCTCCATCCCTCCATCCCTCTTCTCCGCTCTCCGATTCCTCTGAAGACACACTAAACTTCACTCTCTTGGATAGAACTTCTCTATGGTCTCATTAAAACTGGAGAGTTCTCTCTCTCTCTCTCTCTCTCTCTCTCTCTCTCTCTCTCTCTCTCTCTCTCTCTCTCTCTCTCTCTCTCTCTCTCTCTCTCTCTCTCTTTCTCTCAGCCTGCTCATTAGGAGCTGTACTAGAGGAGCCTCAAGCCTGATAATTATTGGTGAGCAATGGGAGAGATGGATGGAGGGATGGTTTAAACGAGGAGGTGTGTGTGCATGTGTGTGTGTGTGAGAGAGAGAAAGTGTGTGTGAGTGAGGAGGTGGGAGGGGGTTTGATCAGCGACAGGATTTGGCATGAATGTTCATGTTAAAAAATATAATAAGTGTCAGGGTGTGTGGTGTTGGGGTGGGGGGGTTGTCAGGTTGTCAGAGTGGAGTGGGGAGTGGGGGGGGGGGTTGTCAGGGTGTGTGGTGTTGGGGTGGGGGGTTGTCAGGTTGTCAGAGTGGAGTGGGGAGTGGGGGGGGGGGTTGTCAGGGTGTCAGTGTGGAGTGGGGAGTGGGGGGGGGTTGTCAGGGTGTCAGTGTAGAGTGTGGAGTGGAGGGGGGGGGGGGGGGGTTGTCAGGTTGTCAGAGTGGAGTGGAGTGGGGGGTTGTCAGGGTGTCAGTGTGGAGTGTGGAGTGGGGGGGGGGGTTGTCAGGGTGTCAGAGTGGAGTGGAGTGGGGTGTTGTCAGGGTGTCAGTGTGGAGTGTGGAGTGGAGGGGGGGGGGGGTTGTCAGGTTGTCAGTGTGGAGTGGGGGGGGGGGGTTGTCAGGGTGTCAGTGTGGAGTGTGGAGTGGAGGGGGGGGGGGTTGTCAGGTTGTCAGAGTGGAGTGGGGGGAGGGGGGTTGTCAGGGTGTCAGTGTGGAGTGGGGGGGGGGGTTGTCAGGGTGTCAGTGTGGAGTGGGGGGGGGGGTTGTCAGGGTGTCAGTGTGGAGTGGGGGGAGGGGGGTTGTCAGGGTGTCAGTGTGGAGTGGGGAGAGGGGGGGGGGGGTTGTCAGGGTGTCAGTGTGGAGTGTGGAGTGGGGGGGGGGGGGTTGTCAGGGTGTCAGTGTGGAGTGGGGGGGGGGGGTTGTCAGGGTGTCAGTGTGGAGTGGGGGGAGGGGGGTTGTCAGGGTGTCAGTGTGGAGTGGGGAGAGGGGGGGGGGGGTTGTCAGGGTGTCAGTGTGGAGTGGGGGGAGGGGGGTTGTCAGGGTGTCAGTGTGGAGTGGGGAGAGGGGGGGGGGGGTTGTCAGGGTGTCAGTGTGGAGTGTGGAGTGGGGGGGGGGGGGTTGTCAGGGTGTCAGTGTGGAGGGGGGGGAGGGGGGTTGTCAGGGTGTCAGTGTGGAGTGGGGAGAGGGGGGGTCAGTGTGGAGTGTGGAGTGTGGGGGGGGGGGGGGGGGGTTGTCAGGGTGTCAGTGTGGAGTGGGGAGTGGGGGGGGGGTTGTCAGGGTGTCAGTGTGGAGTGGGGGGGGGGGGGGGGGGGGGGGTTGTCAGGGTGTCAGTGTGGAGTGGGGGGGGGGGGTTGTCAGTGTGGAGTGGGGGGGGGGGGTGTTGTCAGGGTGTCATACTGATCCCAAACTACATCCAGCAGTCAGTTCTCTGGTTGACCAGACATTATGTTTCTGGAGTTATGACTGACTGGTTATGACTGACTGGTATTGACTGAATGACTGACGGTGTACCTAATGCACCATCTGTGATGCAGTTTCATGGTCAACAGACATAGCTGACACAACCTTGGCAGAAGTCCCTTTGAAACAGACAGTACAGGCTGTAGGCCTGTATGTGTTCAGTCACACAAAAAGTCCAAGGTTACATTCGTTTCTGCCATTGGCAATTTTACAGCTTGATATCGAGTCATGAAAATGCCTCTTACTTCGTCCTGAAAGCTATCAGCCTATTCAGTCTTCAAGGCTACATGTTGACAGAAATGAAAGACCTGAACAAAGTGGATCTTCCTTTGAGATATAACCAGCCAGAGAGAGAGTTATAACCAGCCAGAGAGAGAGAGAGAGATAGATAACCAGCCAGAGAGAGAAAGATATAACCAGCCAGAGAGAGGAAGATATAACCAGCCAGAGAGAGAAAGATATAACCAGCCAGAGAGAGAAAGATATAACCAGCCAGAGAGAGAAAGATATAACCAGCCAGAGAGAGAAAGATATAACCAGCCAGAGAGAGAAAGATATAACCAGCCAGAGAGAAAGATATAACCAGCCAGAGAGAGTAAGATATAACCAGCCAGAGAGAGAACGATATAACCAGCCAGAGAGAGAAAGATATAACCAGCCAGAGAGAGAAAGATATAACCAGCCAGAGAGAGGAAGATATAACCAGTCAGAGAGAGAGAGATATAACCAGCCAGAGAGAGGAAGAAATAACCAGCCAGAGAGAGGAATATATAACCAGCCAGAGCGAGAAAGATATAACCAACCAGAGAGAGGAAGATATAACCAGCCAGAGAGAGAAAGATATAACCAGCCAGAGAGAGAAAGATATAACCAGCCAGAGAGAGAAAGATATAACCAGCTAGAGAGAGAAAGATATAACCAGCCAGAGAGAGATAGATATAACCAGCCAGAAAGTCATAACCAGCCAGAGAGAGAAAGATATATCCAGCCAGAGAGAGAAAGATATAACCAGCCAGAGAGAAAGAGATATAACCAGCCAGAGATAGAATATAACCAGCCAGAGAGAGAAAGATATAACCAGCCAGAGAGAGGAAGATATAACCAGCCAGAGAGAGAAAGATATAACCAGCCAGAGAGAGAAAGATATAACCAGCCAGAGAGAGAAAGATATAACCAGCTAGAGAGAGAAAGATATAACCAGCCAGAGAGAGATAGATATAACCAGCCAGAAAGTCATAACCAGCCAGAGAGAGAAAGATATATCCAGCCAGAGAGAGAAAGATATAACCAGCCAGAGAGAAAGAGATATAACCAGCCAGAGATAGAATATAACCAGCCAGAGAGAGAAAGATATAACCAGCCAGAGAGAGAAAGATATAACCAGCAAGAGAGAGTAAGATATAACCAGCCAGAGAGAGAACGATATAACCAGCCAGAGAGAGAAAGATATAACCAGCCAGAGAGAGTAAGATATAACCAGCCAGAGAGTTAGATATAACCAGCCAGAGAGAGAAAGATATAACCAGCCAGAGAGAGAGAAAGATATAACCAGCCAGAGAGAGAAAGATATAACCAGCCAGAGAGAGAAAGATATAACCAGCCAGAGAGAGAAAGATATAACCAGCCAGAGAGAGAAAGATATAACCAGCGAGAGAGAAAGATATAACCAGCCAGAGAGAAAAAGATATAACCAGCGAGAGAGAGAAAGATATAACCAGCCAGAGAGAGAAAGATATAACCAGCCAGAGAGAGAAAGATATAACCAGCCAGAGAGAGAAAGATATAACCAGCCAGAGAGAGAGAAAGATATAACCAGCCAGAGAGAGAAAGATATAACCAGCCAGAGAGAGAAAGATATAACCAGCCAGAGAGAGAAAGATATAACCAGCCAGAGAGAGAGAAAGATATAACCAGCCAGAGAGAGAGAAAGATATAACCAGCCAGAGAGAGAAAGATATAACCAGCCAGAGAGAGAAAGATATAACCAGCCAGAGAGAGAAAGATATAACCAGCCAGAGAGAGAAAGATATAACCAGCGAGAGAGAAAGATATAACCAGCCAGAGAGAGAAAGATATAACCAGCGAGAGAGAAAGATATAACCAGCCAGAGAGAGAAAGATATAACCAGCCAGAGAGAGAAAGATATAACCAGCCAGAGAGAGAAAGATATAACCAACCAGAGAGAGGAAGATATAACCAGTCAGAGAGAGAGAGATATAACCAGCCAGAAAGAGAAAGATATAACCTGCCAGAAAGAGAAATATATAACCAGCCAGAGAGAGAAAGATATAACCAGCCAGAGAGAGAAAGATATAACCAGCCAGAGAGAGGAATATATAACCAGCCAGAGCGAGAAAGATATAACCAACCAGAGAGAGGAAGATATAACCAGCCAGAGAGAGGAAGAAATAACCAGCCAGAGAGAGGAATATATAACCAGCCAGAGCGAGAAAGATATAACCAACCAGAGAGAGGAAGATATAACCAGCCAGAGAGAGAAAGATATAACCAGCCAGAGAGAGAAAGATATAACCAGCCAGAGAGAGAAAGATATAACCAGCTAGAGAGAGAAAGATATAACCAGCCAGAGAGAGATAGATATAACCAGCCAGAAAGTCATAACCAGCCAGAGAGAGAAAGATATATCCAGCCAGAGAGAGAAAGATATAACCAGCCAGAGAGAAAGAGATATAACCAGCCAGAGATAGAATATAACCAGCCAGAGAGAGAAAGATATAACCAGCCAGAGAGAGAAAGATATAACCAGCCAGAGAGAGAAAGATATAACCAGCCAGAGAGAGAAAGATATAACCAGCGAGAGAGAAAGATATAACCAGCCAGAGAGAGAAAGATATAACCAGCGAGAGAGAAAGATATAACCAGCCAGAGAGAGAGATATAACCAGCCAGAGAGAGAAAGATATAACCAGCCAGAGAGAAAGATATAGGGGGTTGGAGGAGAGGTTGATAGTGCTGCAAATAAGTCCTGATAAGTGTCCTCTATTCCTCTTTCTGACAAATCAAAGCAGGTTAATAATGAGAGGAATGGTCTTCAAAGGTCTCAGCAGGTTACCAAGCTGGTTAATAATGAGAGGAATGGTCTTCAAAGGTCTCAGCAGGCTGCCAAGCTGGTTAATAATGAGAGGAATGGTCTTCAAAGGTCTCAGCAGGTTGCCAAGCTGGTTAATAATGAGAGGAATGGTCTTCAAAGGTCTCAGCAGGTTGCCAGGCTGGTTAATAATGAGAGGAATGGTCTTCAAAGGTCTCAGCAGGTTGCCAGGCTGGTTCATAATGAGAGGAATGGTCTACAAAGGTCTCAGCAGGTTGCCAAGCTGGTTAATAATGAGAGGAATGGTCTTCTACAAAGGTCTCAGCAGGTTGCCAAGCTGGTTAATAATGAGAGGAATGGTCTTCAAAGGTCTCAGCAGGTTACCAAGCTGGTTCATAATGAGAGGAATGTTCTTCTACAAAGGTCTCAGCAGCTTGCCAAGCTGGTTTATAATGAGAGGAATAGTCTTCTACAAATGTCCCAGTGTTATTTAAATATCACACATGAAAGTCAATTGTACTTGTCTCGCGTAGCACTCCGTATTATCGGCATATTCAACAGTTTTTATGAAATATATTACCTTCAACGGTGTTATATTGTGATCAAGCCATCAATGTTTTGTGATTATTGGTGTGGTAAAAATGTTAGCTAACGGGTTAGCAACGAGCAAAGTTTGACATTTTTGTGGAAATACTACTACTCTCAGCTTTCTGATAAGCGGTTTAGCAAAAACAAATACGTCCCGTATTATCGGCAAACGGTTCCCAGTTATTGGCCACTTTACTGATTTGTTCAATTACAAGATATACACTACTGTTCAAATGTTTGGGGTCACTAAGAAATGTCCTTGTTTTTGAAAGAAAAGCACATTTTTTTGTCCATTAAAATAACATCAAATTGATCAGAAATACAGTGTAGACGTATATCAAACCATTGAACGGTAGTGTAATTGACTATTGTAGCTGGAAATGGCAGATTTTTTATGGAATATCTACGTAGGTGTACAGAGGTCCATTATCAGCATCCATCACTCCTGTGTTCCAATGGCACGTCGTGTTAGCTAATCCAAGTTTATCATTGTAAAAGGCTAATTGATCATTAGAAAGCTCTTTTGCAATTATGTTAGCACAGCTGAAAACTGTTGTGCTGATTAAAGAAGCAATTAAACTGGCCTTCTTTAGACTAGCTGAGTATCTGGAGCATCAGCATTTGTGGGTTCGATTACAGGCTCAATATGGCCCGAAACAAAGAACTTTCTTCTGAAACTTGTCAGTCTATTCTTGTTTTGAGAAATGAAGGCTATTCCATGCGAGAAATTGCCAAGAACATCAATGACGTTGATCTGATTTGATCTTGACGATGTTCACAGATCAATGACGTTGATCTGATTTGATCTTGACGATGCCACAGATCAATGACGTTGATCTGAATTGATCTTGACGATGCCACAGATCAATGACGTTGATCTGATTTGATCTTGACGATGTTCACAGATCAATGACGTTGATCTGATTTGATGTTGACGATGCCACAGATCAATGACGTTGATCTGAATTGATCTTGACGTTGCCACAGATCAATGACGTTGAGCTGATTTGAAGCCTTGGAGTCCAAATATTCCTCTGTAAAAGTCAGACGCTGTTGATAGGAAGCAGTGATGTTTGAAACAAGTTACTAAGTCGGGTTTAATCATGTTTGTAGCATGATTCTTTTTGTTTTGTTTGTAGCATGATTGTGACTGTCACGCTAGTCTAGTCTGTGGAAGAACCCAACATGTTTTGATTGTGACTGTCACGCTAGTCTGATTAAACAGAAGTGATGAACTGTGGAAGAACCCAACATGTTTTGATTGTGACTGTCACGCTAGTCTGATTAAACAGAAGTTATGAACTGTGGAAGAACCCAACATGTTTTGATAGTGACTGTCACGCTAGTCTGATTAAACAGAAGTTATGAACTGTGGAAGAACCCAATAGAATGTAAGGACAACATAAGTCAACGTAATCAAACCATTCAGATGTAAAGTATCCCATTAAAGCCACTCTCCGTAGCTGGAAAAATAACAAATTGGACGCCCCGCCTCTGTTTTCCTAAAAAGCTGAGGGACGATCCTAAAGAAATGGAACCATTCTCTAATTCCTAGACAGAGCTATGGATGCAAGGACTGACCATCCATGATATCAACATGATGGTTTTAATCATGTTTTGAGGCTATACAGTGTTTGTTTACATTTGCATTGTTTACAAACATTAGAGTAAAACAAACATATATTTTGTGTTGTGATGGTGTACGAACTAAATTCATGAGGCATTTATAAGCTGTATTCTTCAAGAATCAATGGATATATCAAACATTTCTAAGTAAAAGCATTTATGTAGCAACTGCAGATTCTGGCTTTAAATATGATGCTGAATTCATTTGACCAACACTTCACAGCAGCTCATTTTGTCTTAATCCTAAATGGACCTTTATTCCCTATATTGTGCACTACTCTCTCGCTGCCTCTCTCTCTCTGCCTTTCTCTCTCACTCGCTCTCTGCCTCTCTGCCTCTCTCTGCTCTCTGTCTCTCTCTCTCTGCCTCTCTCTCTCTCTCTGTCTCTCTCTCTCTCTCTGCTCTCTGTCTCTCTCTATATCTCTCTCTCTGTCTCTCTCTGTGTCACTCTGCCTCTCTCTCTCTGCTCTCTGTCTCTCTGCTCTCTCTCTCTCTGTCTCTGCCTCTCTAGCTCTCTCTCTGTCTCTCGCTCGCTCTCTGCTCTCTGTCTTTCTCTCTCTGCTCTCTGTCTCTACTCTCTCTCTCTCTGCTCTCTGTCTCTCTGTCTCTCTCTGCCTCTCTCTCGCTCTACTCTCTCTCTCTCTCTATCTCACTCCCCTCTAACCCCCTCACTCCCTCAGTCCCCCTGGTGCAAATGCCTTCCAAAGTGATTTTGGGTAAATTCCCAGTTTGTTTATTTTCACTATCCTAGCCATTTATCATGAGTGTGAGAATTGATAAACTCAGTTATGGGAGCGACATACAATTAGCATATCTATTACCAGATAGTACTTTTATTATGCTAATCCTGAAAAACAGCAGTCTCTCTCTGACCGAGCCCAGAACCCAGGTGGTGATTTATTGACGTCCGATGCCTTTTCTTCCTTGGATCTGCTCAGCATAGCAAACAGCAACTCACACACCACTCTCTCTCCCTCTCTCTCTCTCTCTCTCTCTCTCTCTTTCCTCCCCCCCCCTGACTCTCCTCTCCCCCCTCTCTCTCTCTCCTTCCCCCCCCTCTCTCTCTCATCTCTCCTCTCCTATCCTCTCCCCCCTCTCTCTCTCCGCTGTCTGGTTGATATTTCATTGTGTACTGTATATTGCCTGACTATTTCATTGCTGTGTGTACTATAGGATGCCTTTCAGAGATCAACGGTTTTCCTTGAAAGTAGCCATATTCCTTCTTTCTTTTCTTTTCCCATTCCCAACTCTCTCAGACAATAGCTAATAACATTCTTTCAAAGGTGGCCTATTCTTTTTCCTTTCAGCTCTTATCAGGCCGTATAATTATACACACACATTGACTGGTTCTCTTCCTTTGCACCCTGGGGCATGAATTGTTGAAAACCTCCCATAAAAATGGATAAGAGGAGGTTCAATTGGAATAAAGAATCTGGGAGTGAAACCAATAACTCCTAATGCCTTTATCTGAGGCCTGCCGAGTATACATCTGCTGTGTGGGCTAGCACTTTCATTATAGCAGGCCTGCTGTGTTTATGGGCTCCTAGGAACCCCATCTGAATATAAAGCTAGGAGAAATCAATACTGCCTATCTGATCGCATCTTCCCTCTCCTCTCCTCTCCTCTCCTCTCCTCTCCTCTCCTCTCCTCTCCTCTCCTCTCCTCTCCTCTCCTCTCCTCTCCTCTCCTCTCCTCTCCTCTCCTCTCCTCTCCCTCTCCTTTCTTCTCCTCTCCACTCCAATCCTCTCCTCTCCTCTCCTCTCCTCTCCTCTCCTCTCCTCTCCTCTCCTCTCCTCTCCTCTCCTCTCCTCTCCTCTCCTCTCCTCTCCTCTCCTCTCCTCTCCCTCTCCCTCTCCTTTCTTCTCCTCTCCACTCCACTCCAATCCTCTCCTCTCCTCTCCTCTCCTCTCCTCTCCTCTCCTCTCCTCTCCTCTCCTCTCCTCTCCTCTCCTCTCCTCTCCTCTCCTCTCCTCTCCCTCTCCCTCTCCCTCTCCCTCTCCCTCTCCCTCTCCCTCTCCTCTCCTCTCCTCTCCTCTCCTCTCCTCTCCTCTCCTCTCCTCTCCTCTCCTCTCCTCTCCTCTCCCTGTCTCTGTCTCTGTCTCTCATTGCGCTGCATGGGATCTTTGTAGAACTCTTCCACCACCTCGGACACTAACGTTCCTACAACATAATCAATACATTTTCTTTACAGCCCTCCTCCTCGTCCTCCTCCTCATCCTCAATCACCCAGAGGATGTATCAAACATGAACCTGCATCTGGAGGTGTGTAGAGGAGATGGAGATAGAAGATCATTGACTTTCACTGAGACCTCAGAGGTAGTTGCCTGCTGTCCTTGGTTCTGTCCGTATGGTCTGTCACTAACTGATATTGTCCTCACTGGTATGCATGCAGGGGCGGTGACAAGGGCTGCATCCCAAATAGCATCCTATCCCCTATATAGTGCACTACTTTAGACCAGGGCCCATAGGGAATAGGGTGCACTACTTTTGACTAGGGCCCATAGGGTGACATTTGGAACGCATGCAGTGTTCCCTCGCTGAATTCTGAAGCCTAACACAGTGGCCTGCTGATGGCTTCCTAAAGGAGACATTGTGTAATTTACACAGCAGGGAAAACAACCAGAGACAGTCAGCTGCCAGAGGAAGGAGGGTGTGTGTGATGTGCGCCTACCATCCTCTCCTCTGTCCTACCATCCTCTCCTCTCTCCTACCATCCTCTCCTCTCTCCTACCATTCTCTCCTCTCTCCTACCATCCTCTCCTCTCTCCTACCATCCTCTCCTCTCTCCTCCCCTCCTCTCCTCTCTCCTCCCATCCTCTCCTCTATCCTCCCATCCTCTCCTCTCTCCTCCCATCCTCTCCTCTCCTCTCTCCTACCATCGTCTCCTCTCACCTCCCATCCTCTCCTCTCTCCTACCATCCTCTCCTCTCTCCTCTCCTCCCATCATCTCTCCTCTCCTCTCCTCTCCTCTCCTCTCCTCTCCTCTCCTCTCCTCTCCTCTCCTCTCCTCTCCTCTCCTCTCCTCTCCTCTCCTCTCTTCTCTCCTCCCATCCTCTCCTCTCTCCTCCCATCTTCTCCTCTCTTCTCCCATCCTCTCCTCTCTCCTCCCATCCTCTCCTCTCTCCTCCCATCCTCTCCTCTCTCCTCTCCTCTCTCCTCCCATCCTCTCCTCTCTCCTCCTCTCCTCCCCTTCTCTCCACCTCTCCTCTCCTCTCCACCTAGTTATGATAAAAGAGAACAAGTCACCACCTTGACATCTTCCCTCGCTCCCTGCATAACATATAACCCAGTCCATTATCAGAGGCATGTCTGGTGACATACTGTATAGTATAGTAGTGCAGGCCAGCCTGCCCGACCCTGACCGTTGATCCATTACCAATTCATAGGTCTAAAAGCTGTAGGGTTACAAACACATCCAGGGAGGGTTTTCAGGCAGTGGTGTCAGAACGTATTCATGTGGCTGTATGTCCTGTATGAGTGACGGGGGACTGGTGAGCATTCCTTCCATCCTGTTGTATCATTAATCATTACATCATTACATGCCAACGGGGAGGCGGAGGGATGCATCCATCATTCATGGGTGAATAGGTTCTCCTGGAGTCCTGTTGGCACGGTTACGGGCCTGGAAGGAGATGGTGATCGGTTCGTACCTGAACCCCCTCTGGGAGAGGCCTCGACTGGAGAAGGTGACCTGGCCCTACCTGAACCCCCTCTGGGAGGGGCCTAGACTGGAGAAGGTGACCTGGCCCTACCTGAACCCCCTCTGGGAGGGGCCTCGACTGGAGCAGGTGACCTGGCCCTACCTGAACCCCCTCTGGGAGGGGCCTAGACTGGAGAAGGTGACCTGGCCCTACCTGAACCCCCTCTGGGAGGGGCCTCGACTGGAGCAGGTGACCTGGCCCTACCTGAACCCCCTCTGGGAGGGGCCTAGACTGGAGAAGGTGACCTGGCCCTACCTGAACCCCCTCTGGGAGGGGCCTAGACTGGAGAAGGTGACCTGGCCCTACCTGAACCCCCTCTGGGAGGGGCCTCGACTGGAGCAGGTGACCTGGCCCTACCTGAACCCCCTCTGGGAGGGGCCTAGACTGGAGAAGGTGACCTGGCCCTACCTGAACCCCCTCTGGGAGGGGCCTAGACTGGAGCAGGTGACCTGGCCCTACCTGAACCCCCTCTGGGAGAGGCCTCGACTGGAGAAGGTGACCTGGCCCTACCTGAACCCCCTCTGGGAGAGGCTCCAATACTATGGCTAGGTTTAATATTCCTACTAAAAGAACACAAACCTCCCCAAGCTGTCTGTCTCTCACACCTGAGTACCTGACTGAGTACCTGACTGAATGAGATGAGTACAACACTGTATTAAAAAGACTCATAGTTAGTTATAGACTCATAGTTAGTTATAGACTCATAGATAGTTATAGACTCATAGATAGTTATAGACTCATAGTTAGTTATAGACTCATAGTTATAGACTCATAGTTAGTTCATAGTTAGTTATAGACTCATAGTTAGTTATAGACTCATTGTTATATACTCATAGTTAGTTCATAGTTAGTTATAGACTCATAGTTAGTTATAGACTCATAGATAGTTATAGACTCATAGTTAGTTATAGACTCATAGTTAGTTATAGACTCATAGTTAGTTATAGACTCATAGATAGTAATAGACTCATAGTTAGTTATAGACTCATAGATAGTTATAGACTCATAGTTAGTTATAGACTCATAGATAGTTATAGACTCATAGTTAGTTATAGACTCATAGTTAGTTATAGACTCATAGTTAGTTATAGACTCATAGTTAGTTATAGACTCATAGTTAGTTATAGACTCATAGTTAGTTATAGACTCATAGTTATAGACTCATAGTTAGTTCATAGTTAGTTATAGACTCATAGTTAGTTATAGACTCATTGTTATATACTCATAGTTAGTTCATAGTTAGTTATAGACTCATAGTTAGTTATAGACTCATAGATAGTTATAGACTCATAGTTAGTTCATAGTTAGTTATAGACTCATAGTTAGTTATAGACTCATAGTTATATACTCAAAGATAGTTATAGACTCATAGTTAGTTATAGACTCATAGTTAGTTATAGACTCATTGTTATAGACTCATAGATAGTTATAGACTCATAGTTAGTTATAGACTCATATATAGTTATAGACTCATAGTTAATTATAGACTCATAGTTAGTTCATAGTTAGTTATAGACTCATAGATAGTTATAGACTCATAGTTATAGACTCATAGTTAGTTCATAGTTAGTTATAGACTCATAGTTAGTTATAGACTCATAGTTATATACTCATAGTTAGTTATATACTCATAGTTAGTTATAGACTCATAGTTAGTTATAGACTCATAGATAGTTATAGACTCATAGATAGTTATAGACTCATAGTTCTAGACTCATAGTTAGTTCATAGTTAGTTATAGACTCATAGTTAGTTCATAGTTAGTTATAGACTCATAGATAGTTATAGACTCATAGTTAGTTATAGACTCATAGATAGTTATAGACTCATAGTTAGTTATAGACTCATAGTTAGTTCATAGTTAGTTATAGACTCATAGATAGTTATAGACTCATAGTTATAGACTCATAGTTAGTTCATAGTTAGTTATAGACTCATAGTTAGTTATAGACTCATTGTTATATACTCATAGTTAGTTCATAGTTAGTTATAGACTCATAGTTAGTTATAGACTCATAGATAGTTATAGACTCATAGTTAGTTCATAGTTAGTTATAGACTCATAGTTAGTTATAGACTCATAGTTATATACTCAAAGATAGGTATAGACTCATAGTTAGTTATAGACTCATAGTTAGTTATAGACTCATTGTTATAGACTCATAGATAGTTATAGACTCATAGTTAGTTCATAGTTAGTTATAGACTCATAGTTAGTTCATAGTTAGTTATAGACTCATAGATAGTTATAGACTCATAGTTATAGACTCATAGTTAGTTCATAGTTAGTTATAGACTCATAGTTAGTTATAGACTCATAGTTATATACTCATAGTTATATACTCATAGTTAGTTATATACTCATAGTTAGTTATAGACTCATAGTTAGTTATAGACTCATAGATAGTTATAGACTCATAGATAGTTATAGACTCATAGTTCTAGACTCATAGTTAGTTCATAGTTAGTTATAGACTCATAGTTAGTTCATAGTTAGTTATAGACTCATAGTTAGTTCATAGTTAGTTATAGACTCATAGTTAGTTATAGACTCATAGTTAGTTATAGACTCATAGTTAGTTCATAGTTAGTTATAGACTCATAGTTAGTTATAGACTCATAGTTAGTTCATAGTTAGTTATAGACTCATAGTTAGTTATAGACTCGTAGTTAGTTATAGACTCATAGTTAGTTATAGACTCATAGTTAGTTATAGACTCATAGATAGTTATAGACTCATAGTTAGTTCCAGCATGGAGTTCCAAAAATATTGGGACAGTGATGTTGATGTAGTCATAGCACACAATGACTACATCAAGCTTGAGACTCTACAAACTTGTTGGTTGTATTTGCTGTTTGTTTTGGTTGTGTTTCAGATTATTTTGTGCCCAATAGAAATGAATGGTAAATAATGTATTGTGTAATTTTGGAGTCACTTCTATTGTAAATTAGAATAGAAAACGTCTGCTAAACATTTCTACATGGACGTTACCATGATTACGGATAATCCTGAATTAATTGAGACACACAAATATCATACTCCCCCCAAAAATGCTAACCCCAACGTTATTGTAATGGTGAGAGGTGAGCAAGTCTTGTACTGAACGTCCTGGTACTGCACTGTAGTGTGACTCGGTAATTGTATTTTATTGGTTTAAATTGGACCTTTATTTAACTAGGCAAGTCAGTTAAGAACAAATTCTAGTTACAATGTCGGCCTACACCGGCCAAACCCGGACGACGCTGGTCCAATTGTGCGCCGCCCTATGGGACTCCCAATCACGGCCGGTTGTGATACAGCCTGGATTCGAACCAGGGTGTCTGACATGTCTAGCACTGAGATGCAGTGCCTTAGACCGCTGCACCACTCAGGAGCCCCAACATCTGTCATGTGTCAAACTGTATGTGAGAGAGTGTCACACCCATCTTGTGCTTGTCTCCTCACCCCTCCAGGTGTCACTCATTTTCCCCATTATCCCCTGTGTATTTGTACCTGTGTTCTCTGTTTGTCTGTTGCCAGTTCATCTTGTCTCGTCAAGCCTACCAGTGTGTTTTTTCACGTAATCGTGTTCTCTCCAGTCTCTCCTGTTTTCTAGTTTTTTGAGCATTCTGCCTGCCCTGACCCTGAGCCTGCCTGCCGTTCTGTACCTGCCTGACTCTGCCCTGGATTACTGACCTCTGCCTGCCCTGACCCTGACCCTGAGCCTGCCGTTCTGTACCTTACTGACTCTGCCCTGGATCACTGACCTCTGCCTGCCCTGACCCTGAGCCTGCCTGCCTGCCGTTCTGTACCTTACGGACTCTGCACTGGATTACTGACCTCTGCCTGCCCTGACCCTGAGCCTGCCGTTCTGTACCTTACTGACTCTGCCCTGGATCACTGACCTCTGCCTGCCCTGACCCTGAGCCTGCCTGCCTGCCGTTCTGTACCTTACGGACTCTGCCCTGGATTACTGACCTCTGCCTGCTCTGACCCTGAGCCTGCCTGCCTGCCTGCCGTTCTGTACCTTACTGACTCTGCCCTGGATCACTGACCTCTGCCTGTCCTTGACCTGTCGTCGTTTGTCTGCCCCTCTGTTTTGTCAATAAACATCTGTGATTCGAACTGTCTGCATCTGGGTCTTATCCTGAACCGTGATAGAGAGGCTCTGCAGCATGTGGAGTCCCTGATGTTCTCCCTGGCCGTGTCACACGAGGCTGTATTATTTATCACTTTTAATTGTTCCAAGCTGCTCGCTTTTCATTTGGCTCAGCATCTATTTGGGCAGCTGCATATGCGCCAGAGCATGCTAGGTTCACCTACCCTGCTCAATCTTATAGAGGCTGTTTTCTCCCCGTTTAACCCTGTTTCTCCCTGTTTCTCCCCACACAGAGAATGGAGGAGGGGAGGAAGGAGAGAGAGAGGAGAGGGGAGGGGAGGAGATGGAGGGGGGAGAGTGGGAGGAGGGAGAAGAGGAGGGGGAAAGAGAGGAGAGGAAAGGGGAGGAGAGAGGAGAGGAGAGGAGATGGAGGGGGGAGAGAGAGAGGAGAGGAGAGGGGAGGAGATGGAGGGGGAGAGTGGGAGGAGGGAGAAGAGGTGGGTGAAAGAGAGGAGAGAGAGGAGAGGGGAGGAGATGGAGATGGAGGTGGGAGAGTGGGAGGAGGGAGAAGAGGTGGGTGAAAGAGAGGAGAGAGAGGAGAGGGGAGGAGATGGAGATGGAGGTGGGAGAGTGGGAGGAGGGAGAAGAGGTGGGGGAAAGAGAGGAGAGGAAAGGGGAGGATATGGAGGGGGGAGAGTGGGAGGAGGGAGAAGAGGAGGGGGAAAGAGAGGAGAGGAGAGGATATGGAGATGGAGGGGGGAGAGTGGGAGGAGGGAGAAGAGGTGGGGGAAAGAGAGGAGAGGAGAGGAGAGGGGAGGAGATGGAGATGGAGGGGGGAGAGTGGGATGAGGGAGAAGAGGTGGGGGAAAGAGAGGAGAGGGGAGGAGATGGAGGTGGAGGGGGGAGAGTGGGATGAGGGAGAAGAGGTGGGGGAAAGAGAGGAGAGGGGAGTGGTGGGGGGAGAGAGGAGAGAGGGGAGAGGGGAGGAGATGGAGATGGAGGTGGGAGAGTGGGAGGAGGGAGAAGAGGTGGGTGAAAGAGAGGAGAGAGAGGAGAGGGGAGTGGGGGGAGGAGGGAAGAGAGGAGAGGGAGAGAGAGAAAGATTAGCAGAGACAGCATGGGGTTAGTGAACGAAGGAGTCAACAACTCTGCTGAGCGTACAACCAGAGAAGAAGAACTGTTGGAAGGCATTCCAGGCCATTCTACATGAACAGAGGTTATAATTAGTGTCTACGCAGCTGCAGTGTAGTATGCATACTGTATAGAGGACACAGCCAAGACAGCCTCTGAGGCCTCTTCCAGAGATCTCTTCTTAAACTGACTAGAGGTCCTGCTGTTCATTCTCCAATAGCCAGAGGAAGCATCCAACATCTCCATCCCAAGTTGAACCCTGTTACCTTTACAGTGCACTTCTTTTCACCAAGGCCCATAGGGCTCTGGTCAAAAGTAGTGCACTATGTAGGGAGTAGGGTGCCATGTGGGACACTGTCTATATGTGTACAGTGGCCTTTTCAAGAGATCTCATCCTGAAGGAGTTTATGGTCGTAGTGTGTGTTCTCCAACAGCCAGATAGAGCCAGAAGACACATCCAATAACCCCCACACAACACACAGCCTCTGGTTAAAGTCTCTCTCTCTCTTACACTACACACAACCTCTGGTTAAAGTCTCTCTCTCTTCCACAACACACAGCCTCTGGTTAAAGTCTCTCTCTCTACCACAACACACAACCTCTGGTTAAAGTTTCTCTCTCTCCCACAACACACAACCTCTGGTTAAAGCCTCTCTCTCTACCACAACACACAACCTCTGGTTAGTCTCTCTCTCTTTCACAACACACAACCTCTGGTTAAAGTCTCTCTCTCTCCCACAACACACAACCTCTGGTTAAAGCCTCTCTCTCTCCCACAACACACAACCTCTGGTTAAAGTCTCTCTCTCTACCACAACACACAACCTCTGGTTAAAGTCTCTCTCTCTTACACAACACACAACCTCTGGTTAAAGTCTCTCTCTCTCTACCACAACACACAACCTCTGGTTAAAGTCTCTATCTCTACCACAACACACAACCTCTGGTTAAAGTCTCTCTCTCTCTTCCACAACACACAACCTCTGGTTAAAGTCTCTCTCTCTCTACCACAACACACAACCTCTGGTTAAAGTCTCTCTCTCTCTTCCACAAACAACAACCCCACCCTCTATAACAACCATCCCAACCTCTATCCATCCCAACCTCTATAACAACCATCCCACCTTCCATAACAACCATCCCACCTTCCATCACAACCACCCCACCTTCCATAACAACCATCCCAACCTCTATAACAATCACCCCACCTTCCATAACAACCATCCCAACCTCTATAACAACCACCCCAACTTCCATCATAACCACCCCACCTTCCATAACAACCACCCACCTTCCATAACAACCATCCCAACCTCTATAACAACCACCCACCTTCCATAACAACCACCCCACCCTCCATAACAACCACCCCAACTTCCAAAACAACTATCCCAACCTCTATAACAACCACCCACCTTCCATAACAACCACCCCACCCTCCATAACAACCACCCCACCTTCTATAACAACCACCCCACCTTCCATAACAACCACCCCACCTTCCATCATAACCACCCCACCTTCCAAAACAACTATCCCACCCTCTATAACAACCACCCCACCTTCCATAACAACCACCCACCTTCCATAACAACCACCCCACCTTCCATAACAACCATCCCACCCTCTATAACAACCACCACCCCACCTTCCATAACAACCACCCCACCTTCCATAACAACCACCCCACCTTCCATAACAACCACCCCACCTTCCATAAAAACCACCCCGCCCTCTATAACAACCCCCCCACCTTCCATAACAACCACCCCACCTTCCATAACAACCATCCCAACCTCTATAACAACCACCCCACCCTACATAACAACCACCCCACCCTCCATAACAACAACCCACCCTCCATAACAACCACCCCACCCTCCATAACAACCACCCACCTTCCATAACAACCACCCCGCTCTCCATAACAACCACCCCACCCTCCATAACAACCACCCCACCTTCTATAACAACCACCCCACCCTCCATAACAACCACCCCACCCTCCATAACAACCACCCCACCCTCCATAACAACCACCCCACTTTCTATAACAACCACCCCACCCTCCATAACAACCACCCCACCCTCCATAACAACCACCCCACCTTCTATAACAACCACCCCAACCGTCATAACAATAGCACCAACAGCCATTTACTTCCTATTCCAGACGTTAGATGTTAATATGTGAACCATTCAGATGTGTTGTAGCCAATCTCAAATTAAAATCTAATCAAATTCTATTGGTCACATACACATGGTTATCAGATGTTATTGGTCACATACACATGGTTAGCAAATGTTATTGGTCACATACACATGGTTAGCAGATGTTATTGGTCACATACACATGGTTAGCAGATGTTATTGGTCACATACACATGGTTAACAAATTATATTGGTCACATACACATGGTTATCAGATGTTATTGGTCACATACACATGGTTAGCAGATGTTATTGGTCACATACACATGGTTAACAAATTATATTGGTCACATACACATGGTTAGCAGATGTTATTGGTCACATACACATGGTTAGCAGATGTTATTGGTCACATACACATGGTTAGCAGATGTTAATGGTCACATACACATGGTTAACAAATGTTATTGGTCACATACACATGGTTATCAAATGTTATTGTGAGTGTAGCTAAATGCTTATGCATCTAGATCCAGCAGTGCAGCAGTATCTAACAGGTAATATCTAACAATTTCACACAAAAAAACGAATATCTAACAAATTCCACAACAAAACCTAATACACACAATCTAGTAAAGGAACAGAATGATAATATATCAGTATAAAATATATATATATAAAATATGGATGAGCAGTGACAGAGCGGCTAAGATGCAATAGAGAGTGAAGAATACATTACACCGTATATACATATTAGATAATAATGCGAGATATGTAAACATTCTTAAAGTGGCATTATTAAAGTGACTAGTGTTCCATTTATTAAAGTGGCCAATTGTCACGTTCCTGACCTGTTTTCTGTTGTTTTTGTATGTGTTAGTCGGTCAGGGCGTGAGTGTGGGTGGGTATTCTATGTTACGTGTTTCTATGTTGGTTAATGGGTGACCTGATATGGTTCTCAATTAGAGGCAGGTGGTTTTCATCTCCTCTGATTGAGAACCATATTAAGGTAGGTGGTTTCACATTGTTTGTTGTGGGTGGTTGTCTCCTGTGTCTGTGTCGTTATTGCACCATACGGGACTGTATCGTTCGTTCGTTCGTTCGTTCATTTATTTGTAGTCTGTACTTGTTCGTGCGTTCTTCGTTTTATGTAAGTTCGTAAGTCAAGGTCTGTCTACTTCGTTTGTTGTTTTGTAGTGGGTTAAAGTGTTTCCGTGTTTTTTCGTCTTTTCTTTAAATAAATATAATGTCAAATTACCACGCTGCGTTTTGGTCATCCGATCCTTCTCGCCTCTCCTCGTCTGATGAGGAGGACGAAGTAGAAGAGCGTTACACCAATGATATCAAGTCTGTAGGTAGGCAGCCGCCTCTCTGTGCTAGTAGTGGCTGTTTAACAATCTGATGGCCTTGAGATAGAAGCTGTTTTTCAATCTCTCTGTCCCAGCTTTGATGCACCTGTACTGACCTCGGCTTCTGGATGGGAGCAGGCTGAACAGACAGTGGCTCGGGTGGTTGTTGTCCTTGATAATTTTTTTGGCCTTCCTGTGACATCCGGTGTTGTAGGTGTCCTGGAGGGCAGGTAGTTTGCCCCCGGTGATGCATTGTGCAGACCGCACCACACTCTGGAGAGCCCTGCGGTTGTGGGTGGTGCAGTTGCCATACCAGGCGGTGATACAGCCCAACAGGATGCTCTCAATTGTGCACATGTAAAAGTTAGTGAGGGTTTTAGGTGACAAGCCACATTTTTCAGCCTCCTGAGGTTGAAGAGGCGCTGTTGCGCCTTCTTCACCACCCTGTCTGTGTCCGCGGACCATTTCAGTTTGTCGGTGATATGTACACCGAGGACCTTAAAACGTTCTACCTTCTCCAATGCTGTCCCATCGATGTGGATAAGGGGGGTGCTCCCGTTGCTGTTTCCTGAAGCCCACGATCATCTCTTTTGTTTTGTTGACATTGAATGAGAGGTTATTTTCCTGACACCACACTCCGAGGGCCCTCAACTCCTCCCTGTAGGCCGTCTCGTCGCTGTTGGTAATCAAGCCTAGAGGCTGAAAAATGTGGCTTGTCACCTAAAACCCTCACTAACTTTTGAGATCCAGGGCCTCAAGCTTAATGATGAGTTTGGAGGGTACTATGGTGTTGAATAACGAGCTGTAGGAAATGAACAGCGTTCTTACATAGGTATTCCTCTTATCCAGATGGGTTAGGGCAGTGTGCAGGGTGATGGCGATTGCATCGTCTGTGGACCTATTGGGGCGGTAAGCAAATTGGAGTGGGTCTTGGGGGACAGGTAGGGTGGAGGTGATATGATCCTTGACTAGTCTCGCAAAGCACGTCATAATGACAGAAGTGAGTGCTACGGGGTGATAGTCATTTAGTCGGTCACCTTAGCTTTCTTGGGAACAGGAACAATGGTGGCCATCTTGAAGCATGTGGGGACAGCAGACTGGGATAGGGATTGATTGAATATGTCCGTAAACACACCAGCCAGCTGGTCTGCGCATGATCTGAGTATGCGGCTAGCGATGCCGTCTGGGCCGGCAGCTTTGTGAGAGTTAACACGTTTAAATGTTTTACGTCGGCCACGGAAGAGAGCCCACAGTCTTTGTTAGCGCTCGGAGTCGGGGGCACTGTATGGTTCTCAATGTGCGCAAGTTTAATTTGTCTGTGAGCGAGACGTCGATGTCCGATACAGGGACGGTTTTCTTTATGTAATCCGTAATTGTCTGTAGACCCTGCCACATACGTCTCGTGTTTGAGCCATTGAATTGCGACTCCACTTTGTCTCTATACTGACGCTTTGCTTGTTTGATTGCCTTATGGAGGAAATAACTACACTGTTTGTATTCGGCCATGTTTCCAGTCACCTTGCCATGATTAAATGCGTACCTGCTTGGTACCTGCTTTCAGTTTGACCGAATGCTGCCATCAATCCACGGTTTCTGGTTAGGGAAGGTTTTAATAGTCACAGTGGGTACAACATCTCCTATACACTCCCTTATAAACTCACTCACCGAGTCAGCGTATTGTCTGAGGCTATCCGGGAACATATCCCAGTCCATGTGATCGAAGCAATCTTGAAGCGTGGAATCCGATTAGTCAGACCAGAGTTGGATAACACGGGAGCTTACTGTTTTAGTTTCTGCCTATAGGAGAGGAGCAACAAGATGAAGTCATGGTCAGATTTGCCAAAGGAGGGCGGGGGAGGGCCTTTTATGCATTGCGGAAGTTAGAGTAGCAGTGGTCGAGTGTGTTACTCGCTCATGTACTGCAATCAATATACTGATAGAATTTAGGTAGCCTTGTTCTCAGATTAGCTTTGTTAAAATCCCCAGCTACAATAAATGCAGCCTTAGGATATATGATTTCCAGTTTTTATTTGTATTTTTTATTTCACCATTATTTAACCAGGTAGACCAGTTGAGAACAAGTTCTCATTTACAACTGCCAAGATAAAGCAAAGCAGTGCGACACAAACAACAACACAGAGTTACACATGGAATAAACAAACGTACAGTCAATAACACAATAGAAAAGTCTACATACAGTGTGTGCAAATGAGGTAACATTAGGGAGGTAAGGCAATAAATAGGCCATAGTGGCGAAATAATAAAAATTTAGAAATTAAACACTGGAGTGATAGATGTGCAGAAGATGAATGTGCAAAGGAGCAAAAAAAACAAAAAAACAATATGGGGATGAGGTAGTTGGGTGGGCTATTTACAGATGGGCTATGTAATGTGTAATGATCTGTAAGCTGCTCTGACAGCTGATGCTTAAAGTCAGTGAGGGAGATATGAGTCTCCAGCTGCAGTGTGCGTAAAGTCCAGTGAGGGAGATATGAGTCTCCAGCTGCAGTGTGCGTAAAGTCCAGTGAGGGAGATATGAGTCTCCAGCTGCAGTGTGCGTAAAGTCAGTGAGGGAGATATGAGTCTCCAGCTGCAGTGTGCGTAAAGTCCAGTGAGGGAGATATGAGTCTCCAGCTGCAGTGTGCGTAAAGTCCAGTGAAGTTCATTGAGGGCCGTCTTGGTCTCCGCTTGCGGGGGGATATACACGGCTGTGACGATAACCGAGGAGAGTTCTCTTGGGAGATAATACGGTCTGCATTTTATTGTGAGGAATTCTACGTCAGGTGAACAAAAGGACTTGAGTTCTTGTAATGTTGTTACAATTACACAATGAGTCGTTAATCATGAAAGATACACCCCTGCCCTTCTTCTTACCGGAGAGATGTTTGTTCCTGTCGGCGTGATGCATGTCCCTGTCGGCGTGATGCGTGTCCCTGTCGGCGTGATGCGTGACAGCATGTCCCCAGCTAGCCATGTCCCTGTCGGCGTGATGCGTGTCCCTGTCGGCGTGATGCATGTCCCTGTCGGCGTGATGCGTGACAGCATGTCCCCAGCTAGCCATGTCCCTGTCGGCGTGATGCGTGACAGCATGTCCCCAGCTAGCCATGTCCCTGTCGGCGTGATGTGTGTCCCTGTCGGCGTGATGCATGTCCCTGTCGGCGTGATGCGTGACAGCATGTCCCCAGCTAGCCATGTCCCTGTCGGCGTGATGCATGTCCCTGTCGGCGTGATGTGTGTCCCTGTCGGCGTGATGCATGTCCCTGTCGGCGTGATGTGTGTCCCTGTCGGCGTGATGCGTGACAGCATGTCCCCAGCTAGCCATGTCCCTGTCGGCGTGATGTGTGTCCCTGTCGGCGTGATGTGTGTCCCTGTCGGCGTGATGCGTGACAGCATGTCCCCAGCTAGCCATGTCTCCGTAAAACAGAGTATGTTACAACCCAGATATCTCTTTGGAAAGCAACTCTTGCCCTGATTTCGTCTACTTTGTTAACTAGGGGCCGGACATTAGCGAGTAATATACTCGGAAGCGTTGGGTGGTGTGCGCGCATCCGAAGCCTCACTAGAAGACCGCTCCGCCACCCTCTCCTCCGACGGCGTTGTTTTGGGTCGGCCTCTGGAATCAGTTCAAATGCCCTGGGAGGTGCAGACAAAGGATCCACTTTGGGAAAGTTGTATTCCTGGTTGTAGTGCTGGTTGTGCTGGTAAGTTGACGTCTCTCTGATATCCAATAGTTGTTCCCGGCTGTATATAATAACACTTAAGGTTTTCTGGTCTAAGAATGTAAGAAATAATACATACAATAAACAAAATACTGCAGAGTTTCCTAAGGACTTGAAGCGAAGCTGCCATCTCTATCGGCGCCATCTTGCAACCTACTTCAATCTGATGTTGAAGTAGTGTGAATATTAATATCCTGGAGTCCAGGGGCAGTCACCTTCTCACAA
>NC_074675.1:1766265-1802263 GCF_029448725.1 Salvelinus fontinalis
GCTGAACAGGGCGGGCCTAAAGTTGGGGAGCTGAACAGGGTGGGCCTAAAGTTGGGGAGCTGAACAGGGTGGGCCTAAAGTTGGGGAGCTGAACAGGGCGGGCCTAAAGTTGGGGAGCTGAACAGGGCGGGCCTAAAGTTGGGGAGCTGAACAGGGCGGGCCTAAAGTTGGGGAGCTGAACAGGGCGGACCTAAAGTTGGGGAGCTGAACAGGGCGGGCCTAAAGTTGGGGAGCTGAACAGGCAGGGCCTAAAGTTGGGGAGCTGAACAGGGCGGGCCTAAAGTTGGGGAGCTGAACAGGGAGGGCCTAAAGTTGGGGAGCTGAACACGGCGGGCCTAAAGTTGGGGAGCTGAACAGGGCGGGCCTAAAGTTGGGGAGCTGAACAGGGTGGGCCTAAAGTTGGGGAGCTGAACAGGGTGGGCCTAAAGTTGGGGAGCTGAACAGGGTGGGCCTAAAGTTGGGGAGCTGAACAGGGTGGGCCTAAAGTTGGGGAGCTGAACAGGGTGGGCCTAAAGTTGGGGAGCTGAACAGGGCGGGCCTAAAGTTGGGGAGCTGAACAGGGCGGGCCTAAAGTTGGGGAGCTGAACAGGGCGGGCCTAAAGTTGGGGAGCTGAACAGGGAGGGCCTAAAGTTGGGGAGCTGAACAGGGCGGGCCTTAAAGTTGGGGAGCTGAACAGGGCGGGCCTAAAGTTGGGGAAAGCTGAACAGGGAGGGCCTAAAGTAGGGGAGCTGAACAGGGCGGGCCTAAAGTTGGGGAGCTGAACAGTGCAGGCCTAAAGTTGGGGAAAGCTGAACAGGGCGGGCCTAAAGTTGGGGAGCTGAACACGGCGGGCCTAAAGTTGGGGAAAGCTGAACAGGGCGGGCCTAAAGTTGGGGAAAGCTGAACAGGGCGGGCCTAAAGTTGGGGAGCTGAACAGGGAGGGCCTAAAGTTGATGGAGCTGAACAGGGCGGGCCTAAAGTAGGGGAGCTGAACAGGGCGGGCCTAAAGTAGGGGAGCTGAACAGGGCGGGCCTAAAGTTGGGGAGCTGAACACGGCGGGCCTAAAGTTGGGGAGCTGAACAGGGCGGGCCTAAAGTTGGGGAAAGCTGAACAGGGAGGGCCTAAAGTAGGGGAGCTGAACAGGGCGGGCCTAAAGTTGGGGAGCTGAACAGGGCGGGCCTAAAGTTGGGGAGCTGAACAGGGCGGGCCTAAAGTTGGGGAGCTGAACAGGGCGGGCCTAAAGTTGGGGAGCTGAACACGGCGGGCCTAAAGTAGGGGAGCTGAACAGGGCGGGCCTAAAGTTGGGGAGCTGAACAGGGCGGGCCTAAAGTTGGGGAGCTGAACAGGGCGGGCCTAAAGTTGGGGAGCTGAACAGGGCGGGCCTAAAGTAGGGGAGCTGAACAGGGCGGGCCTAAAGTTGGGGAGCTGAACACGGCGGGCCTAAAGTTGGGGAGCTGAACAGGGCGGGCCTAAAGTTGGGGAGCTGAACAGGGCGGGCCTAAAGTAGGGGAGCTGAACAGGGAGGGCCTAAAGTTGGGGAGCTGAACAGGGCGGGCCTAAAGTTGGGGAGCTGAACAGGGCGGTTCTAAAGTTGGGGAGCTGAACAGGGCGGGCCTAAAGTTGGGGAGCTGAACAGGGCGGGCCTAAAGTAGGGGAGCTGAACAGGCCGGGCCTAAAGTTGGGGAGCTGAACAGGGCGGGCCTAAAGTTGGGGAGCTGAACAGGGCAGGCCTAAAGTTGGGGAGCTGAACAGGGAGGGCCTAAAGTTGATGGAGCTGAACAGGGCGGGCCTAAAGTAGGGGAGCTGAACAGGGCGGGCCTAAAGTAGGGGAGCTGAACAGGGCGGGCCTAAAGTTGGAGAGCTGAACACGGCGGGCCTAAAGTTGGGGAGCTGAACACGGCGGGCCTAAAGTTGGGGAGCTGAACAGGGCGGGCCTAAAGTAGGGTAGCTGAACAGGCCGGGCCTAAAGTTGGGGAGCTGAACAGGGCGGGCCTAAAGTTGGGGAGCTGAACAGGGAGGGCCTAAAGTTGGGGAGCTGAACACGGCAGGCCTAAAGTTGGGGAGCTGAACAGGGAGGGCCTAAAGTTGGGGAGCTGAACAGGGCAGGCCTAAAGTTGGGGAGCTGAACAGGGAGGGCCTAAAGTTGGGGAGCTGAACAGGGCAGGCCTAAAGTTGGGGAGCTGAACAGGGAGGGCCTAAAGTTGGGGAGCTGAACAGGGCAGGCCTAAAGTTGGGGAGCTGAACAGGGAGGGCCTAAAGTTGGGGAGCTGAACAGGGCAGGCCTAAAGTTGGGGAGCTGAACAGGGAGGGCCTAAAGTTGGGGAGCTGAACAGGGAGGGCCTAAAGTTGGGGAGCTGAACAGGGAGGGCCTAAAGTTGGGGAGCTGAACAGGGCGGGCCTTAAAGTTGGGGAGCTGAACAGGGCGGGCCTAAAGTTGGGGAAAGCTGAACAGGGAGGGCCTAAAGTAGGGGAGCTGAACAGGGCGGGCCTAAAGTTGGGGAGCTGAACAGTGCGGGCCTAAAGTTGGGGAAAGCTGAACAGGGCGGGCCTAAAGTTGGGGAGCTGAACACGGCGGGCCTAAAGTTGGGGAAAGCTGAACAGGGCGGGCCTAAAGTTGGGGAAAGCTGAACAGGGCGGGCCTAAAGTTGGGGAGCTGAACAGGGAGGGCCTAAAGTTGATGGAGCTGAACAGGGCGGGCCTAAAGTAGGGGAGCTGAACAGGGCGGGCCTAAAGTAGGGGAGCTGAACAGGGCGGGCCTAAAGTTGGGGAGCTGAACACGGCGGGCCTAAAGTTGGGGAGCTGAACAGGGCGGGCCTAAAGTTGGGGAAAGCTGAACAGGGAGGGCCTAAAGTAGGGGAGCTGAACAGGGCGGGCCTAAAGTTGGGGAGCTGAACAGTGCGGGCCTAAAGTTGGGGAAAGCTGAACAGGGCGGGCCTAAAGTTGGGGAGCTGAACACGGCGGGCCTAAAGTTGGGGAAAGCTGAACAGGGCGGGCCTAAAGTTGGGGAAAGCTGAACAGGGCGGGCCTAAAGTTGGGGAGCTGAACAGGGAGGGCCTAAAGTTGATGGAGCTGAACAGGGCGGGCCTAAAGTAGGGGAGCTGAACAGGGCGGGCCTAAAGTAGGGGAGCTGAACAGGGCGGGCCTAAAGTTGGGGAGCTGAACACGGCGGGCCTAAAGTTGGGGAGCTGAACAGGGCGGGCCTAAAGTTGGGGAAAGCTGAACAGGGAGGGCCTAAAGTAGGGGAGCTGAACAGGGCGGGCCTAAAGTTGGGGAGCTGAACAGGGCGGGCCTAAAGTTGGGGAGCTGAACAGGGCGGGCCTAAAGTTGGGGAGCTGAACAGGGCGGGCCTAAAGTTGGGGAGCTGAACACGGCGGGCCTAAAGTAGGGGAGCTGAACAGGGCGGGCCTAAAGTTGGGGAGCTGAACAGGGCGGGCCTAAAGTTGTGGAGCTGAACAGGGCGGGCCTAAAGTTGGGGAGCTGAACAGGGCGGGCCTAAAGTTGGGGAGCTGAACAGGGCGGGCCTAAAGTAGGGGAGCTGAACAGGGCGGGCCTAAAGTTGGGGAGCTGAACACGGCGGGCCTAAAGTTGGGGAGCTGAACAGGGCGGGCCTAAAGTTGGGGAGCTGAACAGGGCGGGCCTAAAGTAGGGGAGCTGAACAGGGAGGGCCTAAAGTTGGGGAGCTGAACAGGGCAGGCCTAAAGTTGGGGAGCTGAACAGGGCGGGCCTAAAGTTGGGGAGCTGAACAGGGCGGGCCTAAAGTTGGGGAGCTGAACAGGGCGGGCCTAAAGTAGGGGAGCTGAACAGGCCGGGCCTAAAGTTGGGGAGCTGAACAGGGCGGGCCTAAAGTTGGGGAGCTGAACAGGGCAGGCCTAAAGTTGGGGAGCTGAACAGGGAGGGCCTAAAGTTGATGGAGCTGAACAGGGCGGGCCTAAAGTAGGGGAGCTGAACAGGGCGGGCCTAAAGTAGGGGAGCTGAACAGGGCGGGCCTAAAGTTGGGGAGCTGAACACGGCGGGCCTAAAGTTGGGGAAAGCTGAACAGGGCGGGCCTAAAGTTGGGGAAAGCTGAACAGGGCGGGCCTAAAGTTGGGGAGCTGAACAGGGAGGGCCTAAAGTTGATGGAGCTGAACAGGGCGGGCCTAAAGTAGGGGAGCTGAACAGGGCGGGCCTAAAGTAGGGGAGCTGAACAGGGCGGGCCTAAAGTTGGGGAGCTGAACACGGCGGGCCTAAAGTTGGGGAGCTGAACAGGGCGGGCCTAAAGTTGGGGAAAGCTGAACAGGGAGGGCCTAAAGTAGGGGAGCTGAACAGGGCGGGCCTAAAGTTGGGGAGCTGAACAGGGCGGGCCTAAAGTTGGGGAGCTGAACAGGGCGGGCCTAAAGTTGGGGAGCTGAACAGGGCGGGCCTAAAGTTGGGGAGCTGAACACGGCGGGCCTAAAGTAGGGGAGCTGAACAGGGCGGGCCTAAAGTTGGGGAGCTGAACAGGGCGGGCCTAAAGTTGGGGAGCTGAACAGGGCGGGCCTAAAGTTGGGGAGCTGAACAGGGCGGGCCTAAAGTTGGGGAGCTGAACAGGGCGGGCCTAAAGTAGGGGAGCTGAACAGGGCGGGCCTAAAGTTGGGGAGCTGAACACGGCGGGCCTAAAGTTGGGGAGCTGAACAGGGCGGGCCTAAAGTTGGGGAGCTGAACAGGGCGGGCCTAAAGTAGGGGAGCTGAACAGGGAGGGCCTAAAGTTGGGGAGCTGAACAGGGCAGGCCTAAAGTTGGGGAGCTGAACAGGGCGGGCCTAAAGTTGGGGAGCTGAACAGGGCGGGCCTAAAGTTGGGGAGCTGAACAGGGCGGGCCTAAAGTTGGGGAGCTGAACAGGGCGGGCCTAAAGTTGGGGAGCTGAACAGGGCGGGCCTAAAGTTGGGGAGCTGAACAGGGCAGGCCTAAAGTTGGGGAGCTGAACAGGGAGGGCCTAAAGTTGATGGAGCTGAACAGGGCGGGCCTAAAGTAGGGGAGCTGAACAGGGCGGGCCTAAAGTAGGGGAGCTGAACAGGGCGGGCCTAAAGTTGGAGAGCTGAACACGGCGGGCCTAAAGTTGGGGAGCTGAACACGGCGGGCCTAAAGTTGGGGAGCTGAACAGGGCAGGCCTAAAGTTGGGGAGCTGAACAGGGAGGGCCTAAAGTTGGGGAGCTGAACAGGGCAGGCCTAAAGTTGGGGAGCTGAACAGGGAGGGCCTAAAGTTGGGGAGCTGAACAGGGCAGGCCTAAAGTTGGGGAGCTGAACAGGGAGGGCCTAAAGTTGGGGAGCTGAACAGGGAGGGCCTAAAGTTGGGGAGCTGAACAGGGAGGGCCTAAAGTTGGGGAGCTGAACAGGGCGGGCCTTAAAGTTGGGGAGCTGAACAGGGCGGGCCTAAAGTTGGGGAAAGCTGAACAGGGAGGGCCTAAAGTAGGGGAGCTGAACAGGGCGGGCCTAAAGTTGGGGAGCTGAACAGTGCGGGCCTAAAGTTGGGGAAAGCTGAACAGGGCGGGCCTAAAGTTGGGGAGCTGAACACGGCGGGCCTAAAGTTGGGGAAAGCTGAACAGGGCGGGCCTAAAGTTGGGGAAAGCTGAACAGGGCGGGCCTAAAGTTGGGGAGCTGAACAGGGAGGGCCTAAAGTTGATGGAGCTGAACAGGGCGGGCCTAAAGTAGGGGAGCTGAACAGGGCGGGCCTAAAGTAGGGGAGCTGAACAGGGCGGGCCTAAAGTTGGGGAGCTGAACACGGCGGGCCTAAAGTTGGGGAGCTGAACAGGGCGGGCCTAAAGTTGGGGAAAGCTGAACAGGGAGGGCCTAAAGTAGGGGAGCTGAACAGGGCGGGCCTAAAGTTGGGGAGCTGAACAGTGCGGGCCTAAAGTTGGGGAAAGCTGAACAGGGCGGGCCTAAAGTTGGGGAGCTGAACACGGCGGGCCTAAAGTTGGGGAAAGCTGAACAGGGCGGGCCTAAAGTTGGGGAAAGCTGAACAGGGCGGGCCTAAAGTTGGGGAGCTGAACAGGGAGGGCCTAAAGTTGATGGAGCTGAACAGGGCGGGCCTAAAGTAGGGGAGCTGAACAGGGCGGGCCTAAAGTAGGGGAGCTGAACAGGGCGGGCCTAAAGTTGGGGAGCTGAACACGGCGGGCCTAAAGTTGGGGAGCTGAACAGGGCGGGCCTAAAGTTGGGGAAAGCTGAACAGGGAGGGCCTAAAGTAGGGGAGCTGAACAGGGCGGGCCTAAAGTTGGGGAGCTGAACAGGGCGGGCCTAAAGTTGGGGAGCTGAACAGGGCGGGCCTAAAGTTGGGGAGCTGAACAGGGCGGGCCTAAAGTTGGGGAGCTGAACACGGCGGGCCTAAAGTAGGGGAGCTGAACAGGGCGGGCCTAAAGTTGGGGAGCTGAACAGGGCGGGCCTAAAGTTGGGGAGCTGAACAGGGCGGGCCTAAAGTTGGGGAGCTGAACAGGGCGGGCCTAAAGTTGGGGAGCTGAACAGGGCGGGCCTAAAGTAGGGGAGCTGAACAGGGCGGGCCTAAAGTTGGGGAGCTGAACACGGCGGGCCTAAAGTTGGGGAGCTGAACAGGGCGGGCCTAAAGTTGGGGAGCTGAACAGGGCGGGCCTAAAGTAGGGGAGCTGAACAGGGAGGGCCTAAAGTTGGGGAGCTGAACAGGGCAGGCCTAAAGTTGGGGAGCTGAACAGGGCGGGCCTAAAGTTGGGGAGCTGAACAGGGCGGGCCTAAAGTTGGGGAGCTGAACAGGGCGGGCCTAAAGTAGGGGAGCTGAACAGGCCGGGCCTAAAGTTGGGGAGCTGAACAGGGCGGGCCTAAAGTTGGGGAGCTGAACAGGGCAGGCCTAAAGTTGGGGAGCTGAACAGGGAGGGCCTAAAGTTGATGGAGCTGAACAGGGCGGGCCTAAAGTAGGGGAGCTGAACAGGGCGGGCCTAAAGTAGGGGAGCTGAACAGGGCGGGCCTAAAGTTGGGGAGCTGAACACGGCGGGCCTAAAGTTGGGGAAAGCTGAACAGGGCGGGCCTAAAGTTGGGGAAAGCTGAACAGGGCGGGCCTAAAGTTGGGGAGCTGAACAGGGAGGGCCTAAAGTTGATGGAGCTGAACAGGGCGGGCCTAAAGTAGGGGAGCTGAACAGGGCGGGCCTAAAGTAGGGGAGCTGAACAGGGCGGGCCTAAAGTTGGGGAGCTGAACACGGCGGGCCTAAAGTTGGGGAGCTGAACAGGGCGGGCCTAAAGTTGGGGAAAGCTGAACAGGGAGGGCCTAAAGTAGGGGAGCTGAACAGGGCGGGCCTAAAGTTGGGGAGCTGAACAGGGCGGGCCTAAAGTTGGGGAGCTGAACAGGGCGGGCCTAAAGTTGGGGAGCTGAACAGGGCGGGCCTAAAGTTGGGGAGCTGAACACGGCGGGCCTAAAGTAGGGGAGCTGAACAGGGCGGGCCTAAAGTTGGGGAGCTGAACAGGGCGGGCCTAAAGTTGGGGAGCTGAACAGGGCGGGCCTAAAGTTGGGGAGCTGAACAGGGCGGGCCTAAAGTTGGGGAGCTGAACAGGGCGGGCCTAAAGTAGGGGAGCTGAACAGGGCGGGCCTAAAGTTGGGGAGCTGAACACGGCGGGCCTAAAGTTGGGGAGCTGAACAGGGCGGGCCTAAAGTTGGGGAGCTGAACAGGGCGGGCCTAAAGTAGGGGAGCTGAACAGGGAGGGCCTAAAGTTGGGGAGCTGAACAGGGCAGGCCTAAAGTTGGGGAGCTGAACAGGGCGGGCCTAAAGTTGGGGAGCTGAACAGGGCGGGCCTAAAGTTGGGGAGCTGAACAGGGCGGGCCTAAAGTAGGGGAGCTGAACAGGCCGGGCCTAAAGTTGGGGAGCTGAACAGGGCGGGCCTAAAGTTGGGGAGCTGAACAGGGCAGGCCTAAAGTTGGGGAGCTGAACAGGGAGGGCCTAAAGTTGATGGAGCTGAACAGGGCGGGCCTAAAGTAGGGGAGCTGAACAGGGCGGGCCTAAAGTAGGGGAGCTGAACAGGGCGGGCCTAAAGTTGGAGAGCTGAACACGGCGGGCCTAAAGTTGGGGAGCTGAACACGGCGGGCCTAAAGTTGGGGAGCTGAACAGGGCGGGCCTAAAGTAGGGTAGCTGAACAGGCCGGGCCTAAAGTTGGGGAGCTGAACAGGGCGGGCCTAAAGTTGGGGAGCTGAACAGGGAGGGCCTAAAGTTGGGGAGCTGAACACGGCAGGCCTAAAGTTGGGGAGCTGAACAGGGAGGGCCTAAAGTTGGGGAGCTGAACAGGGCAGGCCTAAAGTTGGGGAGCTGAACAGGGAGGGCCTAAAGTTGGGGAGCTGAACAGGGCAGGCCTAAAGTTGGGGAGCTGAACAGGGAGGGCCTAAAGTTGGGGAGCTGAACAGGGCAGGCCTAAAGTTGGGGAGCTGAACAGGGAAGGCCTAAAGTTGGGGAGCTGAACAGGGCAGGCCTAAAGTTGGGGAGCTGAACAGGGAGGGCCTAAAGTTGGGGAGCTGAACAGGGAGGGCCTAAAGTTGGGGAGCTGAAGAGGGCAGGCCTAAAGTTGGGGAGCTGAACAGGGCAGGCCTAAAGTTGGGGAACTGAACAGGGTGGGCCTAAAGTTGGGGAGCTGAACAGGGTGGGCCTAAAGTTGGGGAGCTGAACAGGGCGAGCCTAAAGTTGATGGAGCTGAACAGGGCAGGCCTAAAGTTGGGGAGCTGAACACGGCGGGCCTAAAGTTGGGGAAAGCTGAACAGAGCGGGCCTAAAGTTGGGGAAAGCTGAACAGGGCGGGCCTAAAGTTGGGGAGCTGAACAGGGAGGGCCTAAAGTTGATGGAGCTGAACAGGGCGGGCCTAAAGTAGGGGAGCTGAACAGGGCGGGCCTAAAGTAGGGGAGCTGAACAGGGCGGGCCTAAAGTTGGGGAGCTGAACACGGCGGGCCTAAAGTTGGGGAGCTGAACAGGGCGGGCCTAAAGTTGGGGAAAGCTGAACAGGGAGGGCCTAAAGTAGGGGAGCTGAACAGGGCGGGCCTAAAGTTGGGGAGCTGAACAGGGCGGGCCTAAAGTTGGGGTGGCTGAACAGGGCGGGCTTAAAGTTGGGGAGCTGAACAGGGCGGGCCTAAAGTTGGGGAGCTGAACAGGGCGGGCCTAAAGTAGGGGAGCTGAACAGGGCGGGCCTAAAGTTGGGGAGCTGAACACGGCGGGCCTAAAGTTGGGGAGCTGAACAGGGCGGGCCTAAAGTTGGGGAGCTGAACAGGGCGGGCCTAAATTAGGGGAGCTGAACAGGGCGGGCCTAAAGTTGGGGAGCTGAACAGGGCGGGCCTAAAGTTGGGGAGCTGAACAGGGCGGGCCTAAAGTTGGGGAGCTGAACAGGGCGGGCCTAAAGTTGGGGAGCTGAACAGGGCGGGCCTAAAGTAGGGGAGCTTAACAGGCCGGGCCTAAAGTTGGGGAGCTGAACAGGGCGGGCCTAAAGTTGGGGAGCTGAACAGGGCAGGCCTAAAGTTGGGGAGCTGAACAGGGAGGGCCTAAAGTTGATGGAGCTGAACAGGGCAGGCCTAAAGTAGGGGAGCTGAACAGGGCGGGCCTAAAGTAGGGGAGCTGAACAGGGCGGGCCTAAAGTTGGAGAGCTGAACACGGCGGGCCTAAAGTTGGGGAGCTGAACACGGCGGGCCTAAAGTTGGGGAGCTGAACAGGGCGGGCCTAAAGTAGGGGAGCTGAACAGGCCGGGCCTAAAGTTGGGGAGCTGAACAGGGCGGGCCTAAAGTTGGGGAGCTGAACAGGGCAGGCCTAAAGTTGGGGAGCTGAACAGGGAGGGCCTAAAGTTGATGGAGCTGAACAGGGCGGGCCTAAAGTAGGGGAGCTGAACAGGGCGGGCCTAAAGTAGGGGAGCTGAACAGGGAGGGCCTAAAGTTGGGGAGCTGAACAGGGTGGGCCTAAAGTTGGGGAGCTGAACAGGGCGGGCCTAAAGTTGGGGAGCTGAACAGGGCGGGCCTAAAGTTGGGGAGCTGAACAGGGAGGGCCTAAAGTTGGGGAGCTGAACACGGCGGGCCTAAAGTTGGGGAGCTGAACAGGGCGGGCCTAAAGTTGGGGAGCTGAACAGGGTGGGCCTAAAGTTGGGGAGCTGAACAGGGTGGGCCTAAAGTTGGGGAGCTGAACAGGGTGGGCCTAAAGTTGGGGAGCTGAACAGGGTGGGCCTAAAGTTGGGGAGCTGAACAGGGTGGGCCTAAAGTTGGGGAGCTGAACAGGGCGGGCCTAAAGTTGGGGAGCTGAACAGGGCGGGCCTAAAGTTGGGGAGCTGAACAGGGCGGGCCTAAAGTTGGGGAGCTGAACAGGGAGGGCCTAAAGTTGGGGAGCTGAACAGGGCGGGCCTTAAAGTTGGGGAGCTGAACAGGGCGGGCCTAAAGTTGGGGAAAGCTGAACAGGGAGGGCCTAAAGTAGGGGAGCTGAACAGGGCGGGCCTAAAGTTGGGGAAAGCTGAACAGGGCGGGCCTAAAGTTGGGGAGCTGAACACGGCGGGCCTAAAGTTGGGGAAAGCTGAACAGGGCGGGCCTAAAGTTGGGGAAAGCTGAACAGGGCGGGCCTAAAGTTGGGGAGCTGAACAGGGAGGGCCTAAAGTTGATGGAGCTGAACAGGGCGGGCCTAAAGTAGGGGAGCTGAACAGGGCGGGCCTAAAGTAGGGGAGCTGAACAGGGCGGGCCTAAAGTTGGGGAGCTGAACACGGCGGGCCTAAAGTTGGGGAGCTGAACAGGGCGGGCCTAAAGTTGGGGAAAGCTGAACAGGGAGGGCCTAAAGTTGGGGAGCTGAACAGGGCGGGCCTAAAGTTGGGGAGCTGAACAGGGCGGGCCTAAAGTTGGGGAGCTGAACACGGCGGGCCTAAAGTAGGGGAGCTGAACAGGGCGGGCCTAAAGTTGGGGAGCTGAACAGGGCGGGCCTAAAGTTGGGGAGCTGAACAGGGCGGGCCTAAAGTTGGGGAGCTGAACAGGGCGGGCCTAAAGTTGGGGAGCTGAACAGGGCGGGCCTAAAGTAAGGGAGCTGAACAGGGCGGGCCTAAAGTTGGGGAGCTGAACACGGCGGGCCTAAAGTTGGGGAGCTGAACAGGGCGGGCCTAAAGTTGGGGAGCTGAACAGGGCGGGCCTAAAGTAGGGGAGCTGAACAGGGAGGGCCTAAAGTTGGGGAGCTGAACAGGGCGGGCCTAAAGTTGGGGAGCTGAACAGGGCGGGCCTAAAGTTGGGGAGCTGAACAGGGCGGGCCTAAAGTTGGGGAGCTGAACAGGGCGGGCCTAAAGTAGGGGAGCTGAACAGGCCGGGCCTAAAGTTGGGGAGCTGAACAGGGCGGGCCTAAAGTTGGGGAGCTGAACAGGGCAGGCCTAAAGTTGGGGAGCTGAACAGGGAGGGCCTAAAGTTGATGGAGCTGAACAGGGCGGGCCTAAAGTAGGGGAGCTGAACAGGGCGGGCCTAAAGTAGGGGAGCTGAACAGGGCGGGCCTAAAGTTGGAGAGCTGAACACGGCGGGCCTAAAGTTGGGGAGCTGAACACGGCGGGCCTAAAGTTGGGGAGCTGAACAGGGCGGGCCTAAAGTAGGGTAGCTGAACAGGCCGGGCCTAAAGTTGGGGAGCTGAACAGGGCGGGCCTAAAGTTGGGGAGCTGAACAGGGAGGGCCTAAAGTTGGGGAGCTGAACACGGCAGGCCTAAAGTTGGGGAGCTGAACAGGGAGGGCCTAAAGTTGGGGAGCTGAACAGGGCAGGCCTAAAGTTGGGGAGCTGAACAGGGAGGGCCTAAAGTTGGGGAGCTGAACAGGGCAGGCCTAAAGTTGGGGAGCTGAACAGGGAGGGCCTAAAGTTGGGGAGCTGAACAGGGCAGGCCTAAAGTTGGGGAGCTGAACAGGGAGGGCCTAAAGTTGGGGAGCTGAACAGGGCAGGCCTAAAGTTGGGGAGCTGAACAGGGAGGGCCTAAAGTTGGGGAGCTGAACAGGGAGGGCCTAAAGTTGGGGAGCTGAAGAGGGCAGGCCTAAAGTTGGGGAGCTGAACAGGGCAGGCCTAAAGTTGGGGAACTGAACAGGGTGGGCCTAAAGTTGGGGAGCTGAACAGGGTGGGCCTAAAGTTGGGGAGCTGAAGAGGGCAGGCCTAAAGTTGGGGAGCTGAACAGGGCAGGCCTAAAGTTGGGGAACTGAACAGGGCGGGCCTAAAGTAGGGGAGCTGAACAGGGCGGGCCTAAAGTTGGGGAGCTGAACACGGCGGGCCTAAAGTTGGGGAGCTGAACAGGGCGGGCCTAAAGTTGGGGAAAGCTGAACAGGGAGGGCCTAAAGTTGGGGAGCTGAACAGGGCGGGCCTAAAGTTGGGGAGCTGAACAGGGCGGGCCTAAAGTTGGGGAGCTGAACACGGCGGGCCTAAAGTAGGGGAGCTGAACAGGGCGGGCCTAAAGTTGGGGAGCTGAACAGGGCGGGCCTAAAGTTGGGGAGCTGAACAGGGCGGGCCTAAAGTTGGGGAGCTGAACAGGGCGGGCCTAAAGTTGGGGAGCTGAACAGGGCGGGCCTAAAGTAAGGGAGCTGAACAGGGCGGGCCTAAAGTTGGGGAGCTGAACACGGCGGGCCTAAAGTTGGGGAGCTGAACAGGGCGGGCCTAAAGTTGGGGAGCTGAACAGGGCGGGCCTAAAGTAGGGGAGCTGAACAGGGAGGGCCTAAAGTTGGGGAGCTGAACAGGGCGGGCCTAAAGTTGGGGAGATGAACAGGGCGGGCCTAAAGTTGGGGAGCTGAACAGGGCGGGCCTAAAGTTGGGGAGCTGAACAGGGCGGGCCTAAAGTAGGGGAGCTGAACAGGCCGGGCCTAAAGTTGGGGAGCTGAACAGGGCGGGCCTAAAGTTGGGGAGCTGAACAGGGCAGGCCTAAAGTTGGGGAGCTGAACAGGGAGGGCCTAAAGTTGATGGAGCTGAACAGGGCGGGCCTAAAGTAGGGGAGCTGAACAGGGCGGGCCTAAAGTAGGGGAGCTGAACAGGGCGGGCCTAAAGTTGGAGAGCTGAACACGGCGGGCCTAAAGTTGGGGAGCTGAACACGGCGGGCCTAAAGTTGGGGAGCTGAACAGGGCGGGCCTAAAGTAGGGTAGCTGAACAGGCCGGGCCTAAAGTTGGGGAGCTGAACAGGGCGGGCCTAAAGTTGGGGAGCTGAACAGGGAGGGCCTAAAGTTGGGGAGCTGAACACGGCAGGCCTAAAGTTGGGGAGCTGAACAGGGAGGGCCTAAAGTTGGGGAGCTGAACAGGGCAGGCCTAAAGTTGGGGAGCTGAACAGGGAGGGCCTAAAGTTGGGGAGCTGAACAGGGCAGGCCTAAAGTTGGGGAGCTGAACAGGGAGGGCCTAAAGTTGGGGAGCTGAACAGGGCAGGCCTAAAGTTGGGGAGCTGAACAGGGAGGGCCTAAAGTTGGGGAGCTGAACAGGGCAGGCCTAAAGTTGGGGAGCTGAACAGGGAGGGCCTAAAGTTGGGGAGCTGAACAGGGAGGGCCTAAAGTTGGGGAGCTGAAGAGGGCAGGCCTAAAGTTGGGGAGCTGAACAGGGCAGGCCTAAAGTTGGGGAACTGAACAGGGTGGGCCTAAAGTTGGGGAGCTGAACAGGGTGGGCCTAAAGTTGGGGAGCTGAACAGGGCGAGCCTAAAGTTGATGGAGCTGAACAGGGCAGGCCTAAAGTTGGGGAGCTGAACACGGCGGGCCTAAAGTTGGGGAAAGCTGAACAGGGCGGGCCTAAAGTTGGGGAAAGCTGAACAGGGCGGGCCTAAAGTTGGGGAGCTGAACAGGGAGGGCCTAAAGTTGATGGAGCTGAACAGGGCGGGCCTAAAGTAGGGGAGCTGAACAGGGCGGGCCTAAAGTAGGGGAGCTGAACAGGGCGGGCCTAAAGTTGGGGAGCTGAACACGGCGGGCCTAAAGTTGGGGAGCTGAACAGGGCGGGCCTAAAGTTGGGGAAAGCTGAACAGGGAGGGCCTAAAGTAGGGGAGCTGAACAGGGCAGGCCTAAAGTTGGGGAGCTGAACAGGGCGGGCCTAAAGTTGGGGTGGCTGAACAGGGCGGGCCTAAAGTTGGGGAGCTGAACAGGGCGGGCCTAAAGTTGGGGAGCTGAACAGGGCGGGCCTAAAGTAGGGGAGCTGAACAGGGCGGGCCTAAAGTTGGGGAGCTGAACACGGCGGGCCTAAAGTTGGGGAGCTGAACAGGGCGGGCCTAAAGTTGGGGAGCTGAACAGGGCGGGCCTAAAGTAGGGGAGCTGAACAGGGCGGGCCTAAAGTTGGGGAGCTGAACAGGGCGGGCCTAAAGTTGGGGAGCTGAACAGGGCGGGCCTAAAGTTGGGGAGCTGAACAGGGCGGGCCTAAAGTTGGGGAGCTGAACAGGGCGAGCCTAAAGTTGATGGAGCTGAACAGGGCAGGCCTAAAGTTGGGGAGCTGAACACGGCGGGCCTAAAGTTGGGGAAAGCTGAACAGGGCGGGCCTAAAGTTGGGGAAAGCTGAACAGGGCGGGCCTAAAGTTGGGGAGCTGAACAGGGAGGGCCTAAAGTTGATGGAGCTGAACAGGGCGGGCCTAAAGTAGGGGAGCTGAACAGGGCGGGCCTAAAGTAGGGGAGCTGAACAGGGCGGGCCTAAAGTTGGGGAGCTGAACACGGCGGGCCTAAAGTTGGGGAGCTGAACAGGGCGGGCCTAAAGTTGGGGAAAGCTGAACAGGGAGGGCCTAAAGTAGGGGAGCTGAACAGGGCGGGCCTAAAGTTGGGGAGCTGAACAGGGCGGGCCTAAAGTTGGGGTGGCTGAACAGGGCGGGCCTAAAGTTGGGGAGCTGAACAGGGCGGGCCTAAAGTTGGGGAGCTGAACAGGGCGGGCCTAAAGTAGGGGAGCTGAACAGGGCGGGCCTAAAGTTGGGGAGCTGAACACGGCGGGCCTAAAGTTGGGGAGCTGAACAGGGCGGGCCTAAAGTTGGGGAGCTGAACAGGGCGGGCCTAAAGTAGGGGAGCTGAACAGGGCGGGCCTAAAGTTGGGGAGCTGAACAGGGCGGGCCTAAAGTTGGGGAGCTGAACAGGGCGGGCCTAAAGTTGGGGAGCTGAACAGGGCGGGCCTAAAGTTGGGGAGCTGAACAGGGCGGGCCTAAAGTAGGGGAGCTTAACAGGCCGGGCCTAAAGTTGGGGAGCTGAACAGGGCGGGCCTAAAGTTGGGGAGCTGAACAGGGCAGGCCTAAAGTTGGGGAGCTGAACAGGGAGGGCCTAAAGTTGATGGAGCTGAACAGGGCAGGCCTAAAGTAGGGGAGCTGAACAGGGCGGGCCTAAAGTAGGGGAGCTGAACAGGGCGGGCCTAAAGTTGGAGAGCTGAACACGGCGGGCCTAAAGTTGGGGAGCTGAACACGGCGGGCCTAAAGTTGGGGAGCTGAACAGGGCGGGCCTAAAGTAGGGGAGCTGAACAGGCCGGGCCTAAAGTTGGGGAGCTGAACAGGGCGGGCCTAAAGTTGGGGAGCTGAACAGGGCGGGCCTAAAGTTGGGGAGCTGAACAGGGAGGGCCTAAAGTTGATGGAGCTGAACAGGGCGGGCCTAAAGTAGGGGAGCTGAACAGGGCGGGCCTAAAGTAGGGGAGCTGAACAGGGCGGGCCTAAAGTTGGAGAGCTGAACACGGCGGGCCTAAAGTTGGGGAGCTGAACACGGCGGGCCTAATGTTGGGGAGCTGAACAGGGCAGGCCTAAAGTTGGGGAGCTGAACAGGGCAGGCCTAAAGTTGGGGAGCTGAACAGGGAGGGCCTAAAGCTGGGGAGCTGAACAGGGCAGGCCTAAAGTTGGGGAGCTGAACACGGCAGGCCTAAAGTTGGGGAGCTGAACAGGGAGGGCCTAAAGTTGGGGAGCTGAACACGGCAGGCCTAAAGTTGGGGAGCTGAACAGGGAGGGCCTAAAGTTGGGGAGCTGAACAGGGCAGGCCTAAAGTTGGGGAGCTGAACAGGGAGGGCCTAAAGTTGGGGAGCTGAACAGGGCAGGCCTAAAGTTGGGGAGCTGAACAGGGAGGGCCTAAAGTTGGGGAGCTGAACAGGGAGGGCCTAAAGTTGGGGAGCTGAAGAGGGCAGGCCTAAAGTTGGGGAGCTGAACAGGGCAGGCCTAAAGTTGGGGAGCTGAACAGGGTGGGCCTAAAGTTGGGGAGCTGAACAGGGTGGGCCTAAAGTTGGGGAGCTGAACAGGGCGAGCCTAAAGTTGATGGAGCTGAACAGGGCAGGCCTAAAGTTGGGGAGCTGAACAGGGCAGGCCTAAAGTTGGGGAGCTGAACAGGGAGGGCCTAAAGTTGGGGAGCTGAACAGGGAGGGCCTAAAGTTGGGGAGCTGAACAGGGAGGGCCTAAAGTTGGGGAGCTGAACAGGGAGGGCCTAAAGTTGGGGAGCTGAAGAGGGCAGGCCTAAAGTTGGGGAGCTGAACAGGGCGGGCCTAAAGTTGATGGAGCTGAACAGAGCAGGCCTAAAGTTGGGGAGCTGAACAGGGCGGGCCTAAAGTTGGGGAGCTGAACAGGGCAGGCCTAAAGTTGGGGAGCTGAACAGGGCAGGCCTAAAGTTGGGGAGCTGAACAGGGCAGGCCTAAAGTTGGGGAAATCACACAGTCAGGACATATCAATTTGGTGCCCCCACACATAGACTCTGTACCGGTACCCCCTGTACATAGCCTCGCTGTCGTTATTTCACTGCTGCTCTTTAATTATTTCTTACTTTTATTTTTGGGGGTATTTTTCTTTAAAATCCATTGTGGGTTAAGGGCTTGTAAGTAAGCATTTCACTGTAAGGTCTACACCTGTTATATTCAGCATTTCACTGTAAGGTCTACACCTGTTATATTCAGCATTTCACTGTAAGGTCTACACCTGTTATATTCAGCATTTCACTGTAAGGTCTACACCTGTTATATTCGGCGCATGTGACAAATAACATTTGATTTGATTTGATTTGAGATGTGAAAAACGTGATGTCTCTATCTCTAGAGGAGCCGAGCCGATCTCAGGTGAAAACGACTTGGCAGGCAGAAAACACGAGGAGGCCATTATGCCAATTTAGAGCGAGTCAGGGGAGGCTTTCTTTGAAACACCACTTTTAAATCGCAGTCAGAACTGTGTACTCTCAATCTCTCTCTCTCTACAGCTACATCTCCCTCAGATGCCAGGGCCTCAATGCATGATGGGAACAGCATAGGCAGACCTCAAAGCATTGGCATCCCCCCATCACTATCACACAGTATGTCACACACAACACAACACAACACAACACTCACAAACACACACACTCACACAACAAACACACACCCACACACTCACACAACACACCCACACACTCACACACTCACACAGCACACAACAAACACACACTCACACACACACCAACACATCCACACACTCACACAACAAACACACACACACACACACACACACACACACACACACACACACACACACACACACACACACACACACACACACACACACACACACACACACACACACACACACACACACACACACTCACACAACACACAACAAATACACACACACACACTATATGAATGTAGTAGGCCTATTTATAGACCACCATCCTGAGTAGTTTCCTGTTCCTTTATTTATTCATGTGGTTTTTTTTTCAGGTCCAGTCTCCCTTTTTTTGCGTCCTCCTGACATTGAAGTGAAGTGAGGTCTCTTTCTGTTTCTTTCTTCCGTAACGCTTTGGAGACTTGCTTTAGGGAACCGTCAGTCACGTGTTCCACTGAACGAATCTCCCATGCAGACATCCATCCGTCCTTCCTCTCCCGTCTGTTCAGTCACGAGGATATGAAGAGTAAGGCCCAACATTCTATCTCTCCGTCCTTCCTCTCAGTCCGTTCAGTCACGAGGATATGAAGAGTAAGGCTCAACATCCTCCGACTGAAGAAGTTATGAATGTGTTTTATTTATCGAGAAAAGCACGAAAGGCCACGACAAGAACACCGACTACGTTCCAAACGACACACTATTCCCTAATATAGTGCACTACGTTAGCCTTGAGACCTATGGGCCCTGGTCAAAAGCAGTGAACTACTTAGGGAGTAGGAAGCCATTTAGGACGCAGGCACTGTGTATGTTCCCTGACAGAGAGGTTGTTGAATTATTAGTTGGTGTTTCTATAAAAGAAATGTCGGGAGACATGGTGTCACGTTCCTGACCTGTTTTCTGTTGTTTTTGTATGTGTTAGTCGGTCAGGGCGTGAGTGTGGGTGGGCATTCTATGTTATGTGTTTCTATGTTGGTTAATGGGTGACCTAATATGGTTCTCAATTAGAGGCAGGTGGTTTTCATCTCCTCTGATTGAGAACCATATTAAGGTAGGTGGTGTCACATGGTTTGTTGTGGGTGGTTGTCTTCCGTGTCTGTTTGCACCACATGGGACTGTTTCGTTTTGTTCGTTCGGTTTTTATGTAGTCTATTTTCCTGTTCGTGCGTTCTTCGTGTTATGTAAGTTCGTTTGTTCAGGTCTGTTGACTCCGTTTATTATTTTATGTAAGTTCGTTTGTTCATGTCTGTTGACTCCGTTTATTATTTTGTAAATTCTCAAGTGTTTTTCGTATTTGTCTTTATTCTTTAATAAATATCATGTCAAATTACTACGCTGCAAATTGGTCCTCCGATCCTTCTCGCCTCTCCTCGTCTGAGGAGGAGGACGAAGTAGAAGAGCGTTACACATGGAGCTGATGGAGTTATAAAATACACATTGGCTGCATCCCAACTAGTGTCTGCATCCCAACTAGTGTCTGTATCCCAACTAGTGTCTGTATCCCAACTAGTGTCTGTATCCCAACTAGTGTCTGTATCCCAACTAGTGTCTGTATCCCAAATAGTGTCTGTATCCCAAATAGTGTCTGTATCCCAACTAGTGTCTGTATCCCAACTAGTGTCTGTATCCCAAATAGTGTCTGTATCCCAACTAGTGTCTGTATCCCAACTAGTGTCTGTATCCCAACTAGTGTCTGTATCCCAACTAGTGTCTGTATCCCAACTAGTGTCTGTATCCCAACTAGTGTCTGTATCCCAAATAGTGTCTGTATCCCAACTAGTGTCTGTATCCCAAATAGTGTTTACATCCCAAACAGCACTCTATTACCTATATAGTGCACTACTTTTGACCAGGACCCAAAGGGTAAGTTGGTTACATAAATAAAGGTCAAATAAATAAATATGATAGCACTGAGTTAGAGATACAATCACACTTGAACATATGCTTCATGATATCTGAGTATGTTTTTTGGGGGGGGGGAAATCTGAGACAGTGTTTGTCTCTATAGCTGTTTGGTGGAGACAAAGGACTGAATGTCACAGAGAACCACATGGATCAATGTTACAGCATATAGAAGCACAAGAAAGAAATGAGAAATGAAATGAGCCCCTCCCCCTAACAACTCCCTCTTCCCTGGGTTGTAAAATAAAACTAAAGCCCCAGTATGTGTCGTTTCACCTCAATATTACACAATTTTTCATGAAATTCCACACAGAAATCGCTCGGTATTAACAGTACGAGTGACAGCGGCTGCAGGGTTATCAAGGTAACCTTCCTAATGAAACGTCAAGTACTTTTACTCCAGTGTCAAATTGTGTTTGGGAGGGCCCATATCCGACTCACGTTTAGCGTTTTAATACACGAAGCTGCCAGGCTGGCAGAAAACAAATTGAATGTGAAAGGTGTTTGATTGCCAGAGTCCCTCAAGGCTTCATAATAACACAGTACTTCCACAAGCACATGCAACAAATAAAAAATAAAATGGCCGACATCAACACCTATAGGAGTTACTGCATATAGTGAAAAAACAAACTAAGGGTATAACAGCAGTAAGGCAAGCCATTGTGCCATTAGAGGTTGATAATTATTCTAAACAGGTGGAGAATAGCGCTAGCTTTATTAGCGTCATTATAATAAACAGGTGGAGAATAGCGCTAACTTTATTAGCATAATTCTACTAAACAGGTGGCGAATAGCGCTAGCTTTATTAGCGTCATTATAATAAACAGGTGGAGAATAGCACTAACTTTATTAGCATCATTATGCTAAACAGGGAGCTGTAGCGTATGCTGTACAGGTGATAAAGCAGGTCAGAAACACATTGGTCAAGCCAGCTAGCTTCTAATAGCTCTCTGGCTGACTGCATCCCCATCTGTACGCGTGTACGCCCTGGAATAATGTGAGTTCTGTACTGCGATTTAGTAGAGGTTGTCTACATTTAGGTTCCACGTGAGTGTTCCAGCGAGGCTGGTTAATTGGTCACTCTCCCCTCCTTGTAATGCATCTCTTTAAGAACCTGGAAATGACCTACCTCATACAGTGGGGTCTGAAATTATTGACACCCTTGATAAAGATGAGCAATAATAACTGTATAAAATACATCATTAAAATACTGAACTAGTATATTGTATACAAAATATTGTGGGGAAATTATATTATTTTGTACTAATACAATTGCTCAGAAAAATTGATTTTGTTTAACAAGTAATGATGTTTTTTCTCAAAAAGGTAGGGGTCAAAATGATTGGCCCATCTAAAGATTCTAATAAATAAAGTAGTCAAAAAGGTTTAGTATTTAGTCTCATATTCCTAGCACTCAATGACTACACCAAGCTTTTGACTCGGTGGATACATTTGCAGTTCGTTTTGTGTATGGGGCAGTGTGACTGGGGAAGTGTGACAGGGGTTAGTGTGACTGGGGCAGTGTGACAGAGGTTAGTGTGACAGGGGTTAGTGTGACTGGGGCAGTGTGACTGGGGCAGTGTGACAGGGGTTAGTGTGACAGGGGTTAGTGTGACTGGGGCAGTGTGACTGGGGCAGTGTGACTGGGGCAGTGTGACAGGGGTTAGTGTGACAGGGGTTAGTGTGACAGGGGTTAGTGTGACTGGGGTAGTGTGACTGGGGCAGTGTGACTGGGGTAGTGTGACTGGGGCAGTGTGACTGGGGCAGTGTGACAGGGGTTAGTGTGACTGGGGCAGTGTGACAGGGGTTAGTGTGACTGGGGCAGTGTGACAGGGGTTAGTGTGACTGGGGCAGTGTGACAGGGGTTAGTGTGACTGGGGCAGTGTGACAGGGGTTAGTGTGACTGGGGCAGTGTGACTGGGGCAGTGTGACAGGGGTTAGTGTGACTGGGGCAGTGTGACAGGGGCAGTGTGACTGGGGCAGTGTGACAGGGGTTAGTGTGACAGGGGTTAGTGTGACTGGGGCAGTGTGACTGGGGCAGTGTGACTGGGGCAGTGTGACAGGGGTTAGTGTGACTGGGGCAGTGTGACAGGGGTTAGTGTGACTGGAGCAGTGTGACTGGGGCAGTGTGACAGGGGTTAGTGTGACTGGGGCAGTGTGACAGGGGTTAGTGTGACTGGGGCAGTGTGACAGGGGTTAGTGTGACTGGGGCAGTGTGACAGGGGTTAGTGTGACTGGGGCAGTGTGACTGGGGCAGTGTGACTGGGGCAGTGTGACAGGGGTTAGTGTGACTGGGGCAGTGTGACTGGGGCAGTGTGACTGGGGCAGTGTGACAGGGGTTAGTGTGACTGGGGCAGTGTGACAGGGGTTAGTGTGACTGGGGCAGTGTGACAGGGGCAGTGTGACAGGGGCAGTGTGACAGGGGCAGTATGACAGGGGCAGTGTGACAGAGGCAGTGTGACAGGGGCAGTGTGACAGGGGCAGTGTGACAGGGGCAGTGTGCCAGAGGCAGTGTGACAGGGGCAGTGTGACAGGGGCAGTGTGACAGGGGCAGTGTGCCAGAGGCAGTGTGACAGGGGCAGTGTGACAGGGGCAGTGTGACAGGGGCAGTGTGACAGGGGCAGTGTGACAGGGGCAGTGTGACAGAGGCAGTGTGTGTGTGCGGGAGGGGGGTAGATATAGATTCCCTGATTCATCACATTACAGTTATTTGATTTTGTCTATCATTTGAGAAGTCAGAAAGGTAGCCTACTTCATGTCCTGGATTTTTAAACTGTCCATCATATCAACAATGTAAGACAAATGTGGAGAAGCAACATTTGAAAACGTTCAGGTTTTCACTGATTACTTTGATCAGGGCTATCAAGAAGCTGAAAAAGAAGACGAAGAAGAAGAAGAAGAAGAAGAAGGAGAAGAAGAAGAAGAAGGAGAAGAAGAAGAAGAAGGAGAAGAAGAAGAAGGAGAAGCAGAAAAAGGAGGAGAAGAAGAAAAATAAGAAGAAGCAGAAGCGAAAAAGGAGGAGAAGAAGCAGAAGGAGAAGAAGCAGAAGCAGAAAAAGGAGGAGAAGAAGAAGAAGAAGAAGAAGCAGAAGAAGACGAAGGAGAAGAAGAAGAAGACAAAGAAGGAGAAGAAGAAGGAGAAGAAGAAGGAGAAGAAGAAGAAGAAGACGAAGGAGAAGAAGAAGAAGAAGGAGAAGAAGAAGAAGAAGAAGAAGGAGAAGAAGCAGAAGCAGAAAAAGGAGGAGAAGAAGAAGAAGGAGAAGAAGGTCTGCTGCAGTATAAACCCGCTCTTGTCCTTTATAGAGCCCCACATCTCTACAGTCAGCAGCACAGATGCCATCCTCCCCACCTCTCCTCCCCCGCCTCACCCTTCCTCCTCCCCTCCCAGCTGGCACTGTATGGGTTCCTGGACATGGCCCAGCCAGTGGTGTGTGTCCATCCATCCAGCGTCTGTCTACATGTGGTTCACATACACCACCCCCCCCCCCCCCCCCCCCCCACACACACACACATTAAACCCACAGAGTCGACCAACTCAATCAACATCCAGGACACATGGAACTGCCTCTGTAATGTTCTGTCCGTCTGTCTGCTTTGGTTATGGATCATGATCACTACATAGGGCACCACTCTGGGCCCTGGGCCTCACTACATAGGGCACTACTCTGGGCCTCACTACATAGGGCACTACTCTGGGCCTCACTACATAGGGCACTACTCTGGGCCTCACTACATAGGGCACTACTCTGGGCCCTGGACCTCACTACATAGGGCACTACTCTGGGCCTCACTATATAGGGCACTACTCTGGGCCTCACTACATAGGGCACTACTCTGGACCTCACTACATAGGGCACTACTCTGGGCCTCACTACATAGGGCACTACTCTGGGCCCTGGGCCTCAGTACATAGGGCACTACTCTGGGCCTCACTACATTGGGCACTACTCTGGACCTCACTACATAGGGCACTACTCTGGGCCCTGGGCCTCACTACATAGGGCACTAATCTGGGCCTCAGTACATAGGGCACTACTCTGGGCCTCACTACATAGGGCACTACTCTGGGCCTCACTACATAGGGCACTACTCTGGGCCCTGGGCCTCAGTACATAGGGCACTACTCTGGGCCCTGGGCCTCAGTATATAGGGCACTACTCTGGGCCTCACTACATAGGGCACTACTCTGGACCTCACTACATAGGGCACTACTCTGGGCCTCACTACATAGGGCACTACTCTGGGCCCTGGGCCTCAGTACATAGGGCACTACTCTGGGCCTCACTACATAGGGCACTACTCTGGGCCTCAGTACATAGGGCACTACTCTGGGCCTCACTACATTGGGCACTACTCTGGACCTCACTACATAGGGCACTACTCTGGGCCCTGGGCCTCACTACATAGGGCACTAATCTGGGCCTCAGTACATAGGGCACTACTCTGGGCCTCACTACATAGGGCACTACTCTGGGCCTCACTACATAGGGCACTACTCTGGGCCCTGGGCCTCAGTACATAGGGCACTACTCTGGGCCCTGGGCCTCAGTACATAGGGCACTACTCTGGGCCCTGGGCCTCAGTACATAGGGCACTACTCTGGGCCCTGGGCCTCAGTATATAGGGCACTACCCTGGGCCTCACTACATAGGGCACTACTCTGGGCCCTGGGCCTCAGTACATAGGGAACTACTCTGGGCCCTGGGCCTCACTACATAGGGCACTACTCTGGGCCCTGGGCCTCAGTACATAGGGCACTACTCTGGGCCTCACTACATACGGCACTACTCTGGGCCTCAGTACATAGGGCACTACTCTGGGCCTCACTACATAGGGCACTACTCTGGGCCCTGGGCCTCACTACATAGGGCACTAATCTGGGCCTCAGTACATAGGGCACTACTCTGGGCCTCACTACATAGGGCACTACTCTGGGCCCTGGGCCTCAGTACATAGGGCACTACTCTGGGCCCTGGGCCTCAGTACATAGGGCACTACTCTGGGCCCTGGGCCTCAGTATATAGGGCACTACCCTGGGCCTCACTACATAGGGCACTACTCTGGGACCTGGGCCTCAGTACATAGGGCCCTACTCTGGGCCTCACTACATAGGGCACTATTCTGGGCCCTGGGCCTCACTACATAGGGCACTACTCTGGGCCCTGTGCCTCAGTACATAGGGCACTACTCTGGGCCCTGGGCCTCAGTACATAGGGCACTACTCTGGGCCCTGGGCCTCAGTACATAGGGCACTACTCTGGGCCCTGGGCCTCAGTACATAGGGCACTACTCTGGGCCCTGGGCCTCAGTACATAGGGCACTACTCTGGGCCCTGGGCCTTCGTCATATAGAAAACAAGGAGCCATCTGGGACTCTAGCCAGGTCTCAGCTGGACCTTTGCAGCTGCTGCTGCTCCCTCATTACACTGTATTACTATTAGGGTCGGAATATTCTGATGTCACAAAGACTTTCCCTGGCAACATCTCATCACTAGGCTGCTATGGTGTTGTGTAGTGTAGTGTAGTGTAGTGTAGTGTAGCGTAGCGTAGCGTGGCGTAGCGCAGCGTAGTGTGGTGTGGTGTGGTGTGGTGTGGTGTAGTGTAGTGTAGTGTAGTGTAGTGTAGTGTGGTGTAGTGTAGTGTAGTGTAGTGTAGTGTAGCGTAGCGTGGCGTAGCGCAGCGTAGCGCGGTGTGGTGTAGTGTAGTGTAGTGTAGTGTAGTGTAGTGTAGTGTAGTGTAGTGTAGTGTGTAGTGTAGTGTGGTGTGGTGTAGTTTTGTGTAGTGTGGTGGTGTGTGGTGTGGTGGGGTGGGATATGATGTAGTGGTGTGGTGTGGTGGGGGACAGTGTGGTGTGGTGTGGTGTGGTGTAGTGTAGTGTAGTGTGGTGTGGTGTGGTGTAGTGTGGTGTGGTGTGGTGTGGGACAGTGTGGTGTGGTGTAGTGTAGTGTAGTGTGGTGTGGTGTAGTGTAGTGTAGTGTAGTGTAGTGTAGTGTGTAGTGTAGTGTGGTGTGGTGTGGTGTAGTTTTGTGTAGTGTAGTGTAGTGTAGTGTAGTGTAGTGTAGTGTGTAGTGTAGTGTGGTGTAGTGTAGTGTAGTGTAGTGTGTAGTGTAGTGTGGTGTGGTGTGGTGTAGTTTTGTGTAGTGTAGTGTAGTGTAGTGTAGTGTAGTGTAGTGTGTAGTGTAGTGTGGTGTGGTGTAGTGTAGTGTAGTGTAGTGTAGTGTAGTGTAGTGTAGTGTGTAGTGTAGTGTGGTGTGGTGTAGTTTTGTGTAGTGTGGTGGTGTGTGGTTTGGTGGGGTGGGATATGATGTAGTGGTGTGCTGTGGGACAGTGTGGTGTGGTGTGGTGTGGGACAGTGTGGTGTGGTGGGGTGTGGGACAGTGTGGTGTGGTGTGGTGTGGGACAGTGTGGTGTGGTGTGGTGTGGTGTGGGACAGTGTGGTGTGTTGTGGTGTGTTGTGGTGTGGGACAGTGTGGTGTGTTGTGGTGTGGTGTGGGACAGTGTGGTGTGGTGTAGTGTGGTGTGTTGTGGTGTGGGACAGTGTGGTGTGTTGTGGTGTGGGACAGTGTGGTGGGGTGTGGTGTGGGACAGTGTGGTGTGGTGTGGTGTGGTGTGGGACAGTGTGGTGTGTTGTGGTGTGGTGTGTTGTGGTGTGGGACAGTGTGGTGTTGTGTGGTGTAGTGGTGTGGGACAGTGTGGTGTAGTGTGGTGTGGTGTAGTGTGGTGTGGTGTGTTGTGGTGTGTTGTGGTGTGGTGTAGTGTAGTGTGGTGTAGTGTGGTGTAGTGTGGGACAGTGTTGTGTAGTGTGATGTGGTGTGTTGTGGTGTGGTGTGTTGTAGTGTGGTGTGGTGTGGGACTGTGTGGTGTGGGATGGTGTGATGGGGTAGTTACTGCCAGCTCCCTTACTCCTCATCAACACCAGGAGAGACAATCAACGGTCTGATAAATCTCCCAACGTATCGCTTTGTGCTCCGTTCTATTTCAAGGTTTTATCATTTGCTACATACTTAGTGGCTGAGTGTTATGCTGGCCAGCTTTCACATCCAGAAGCATGAGTCAGCGAGCCGGGCCGAAGGTGGACAAATGGGCTATTCTATAGCAGGACCGTCCCCTGGGTTTCCAGAACTAGAGACGATAAGCATTTGGCCTCCTGCCAAATGGCACCCAGTTCCCTTTATAGTGCACTGATTTTGACTGGTCCTTCGTTTCTGTGCTGCTGGTGGTTATCCCAGGTCAGCCAGTGGAGAAGGAAATGTCTTTCTGTTTCCTGAAGGAGAAATGAGAATCCCAGATCTGTAAGGTCTGGACTGAAACATGTCCATATGTCTAAATCATTCAATGATGCCCTGGAGGAGAAACGGAGAGCTGGCTGAACAGTGTGGTTGCGCCACAAATAGGACCCTATTCCCTTTATAGTGCACTACTTTTGATCAGGGCTCCCATAGGGATCTGGTCAAAAGTAGTGTACTCTGTAGGGAATTGAGTTCTCTTTGTGAGACACCCTATACCGCTGCAGAACTCAGGGTCATCAAGATACATCTCATCCAGATTACACCTGTGAGTCTGTAGTCCTACATCTCATCCAGATTACACCTGTGAGTCTGTAGTCCTACATCTCATCCAGATTACACCTGTGAGTCGGTAGTCCTACATCTCATCCAGATTACACCTGTGAGTCTGTAGTCCTGCGTCTCATCCAGATTACACCTGTGAGTCTGTAGTCCTACATCTCATCCAGATTACACCTGTGAGTCTGTAGTCCTACATCTCATCCAGATTACACCTGTGAGTCTGTAGTCCTACATCTCATCCAGATTACACCTGTGAGTCTGTAGTCCTACATCTCATCCAGATTACACCTGTGAGTCTGTGTATCCCTACAGTACGTCTCAGTGTGAGACCCTGTGGTTTGTTTGCGTGGGTTTGGAGCTACGGCAACTTTCACCCAGCATGCCCAGCCGGTTGTGTCAGCTGAAGTACAGCTGTAGACTAGACTCCTATCTATATTTATAAGACAGACTGCGATACCTTCAGGGGGATGTATTGAGAGTGGCTACTCTTCCATGCCAGAGGCACATGGTCCAGTGTGTAGATGGAGACGGTAACGGAGATCTGACCCGTCACGGTGCTCTCTGTCTGGTGACACATACACGGACGGAGGAGGAAACGGCTGCCCTCTTGTTTCCTGTTGGCTGTTTGAACCTTACATAACATAATGATCAGAACAAAGAGTTTATTTTAATACAACAACAACAACAACAAAAAATAACAATGTTTTAAGTGAAAGGTTGTCCTGTCAATGTAGCCAAAATACATCCCCTGGAGGGAGTGTCATTGTAGCAGTAAGATATTTACAGAATGTTTACCTGGAGGGAGTGTCACTGTAGCAGTAAGATATTTACAGAATGTTTACCTGGAGGGAGTGTCATTGTAGCAGTAAGATATTTACAGAATGTTTACTTGGAGGGAGTGTCATTGTAGCAGTAAGATATTTACAGAATGTTTACCTGGAGGGAGTGTCATTGTAGCAGTAAGATATTTACAGAATGTTTACCTGGAGGGAGAGTCATTGTAGCAGTAAGATATTTACAGAATGTTTACCTGGAGGGAGTGTCACTGTAGCAGTAAGATATTTACAGAATGTTTACCTGGAGGGAGTGTCATTGTAGCAGTAAGATATTTACAGAATGTTTACCTGGAGGGAGTGTCATTGTAGCAGTAAGATATTTACAGAATGTTTACCTGGAGCAAAACGAGGGGATGGTTATGGTTTTTCAATTTCAGTCAAGGGGAGGATTTAGTATTTTATTTTAAATCTAGTCCAGGGAGGGTCATGTCATTTGTAATTGATGTCAAATGTCTATCTCAGTGTTCTAGAACTAGTTGCTTGTCGCGCTGAATGTCAATGTGTGCCAGATACCGCCCCTCATCTCTGAGTCTCCGCTGGACGTGCAATATCAAGTGTGCCTATAGGCTAGTTAGCTATGTCTCAATCACATGATCCACAGCCTATAGCCTAGTGCATGCTGGGAAATGCTCAGAGCAAAGTTATATTTCGAAGGTAGCTGCTGGGATGGTGTACAACTAGGCTGCATTACACTCTAATGGATGTTCTATCCCTGAGCCTGGTCTGCTCTTGCTGATCAAGACTTGTTTGTGTGCTGCCTAACCTATAGCTGTGCTGTGTGCTGTGTGCTGCCTAACCAATAGCTGTGTGCTGTGTGCTGCCTAACCAATAGCTGTGTGCTGTGTGCTGCCTAACCAATAGCTGTGCTGTGTGCTGTGTGCTGCCTAACCAATAGCTGTGCTGTGTGCTGCCTAACCAATAGCTGTGCTGTGTGCTGCCTAACCAATAGCTGTGCTGTGTGCTGCCTAACCAATAGCTGTGCTGTGTGCTGCCTAACCAATAGCTGTGCTGTGTGCTGCCTAACCAATAGCTGTGCTGTGTGCTGTGTACTGTGTGCTGCCTAACCAATAGCTGTGCTGTGTGCTGCCTAATCAATAGCAGTGCTGTGTGCTGCCTAACCAATAGCTGTGCTGTGTGCTGCCTAACCAATAGCTGTGCTGTGTGCTGCCTAACCAATAGCTGTGCTGTGTGCTGCCTAACCAATAGCTGTGCTGTGTGCTGCCTAACCAATAGCTGTGCTGTGTGCTGCCTAACCAATAGCTGTGCTGTGTGGGTCCTACGGTGGCAGTTCAGGAGGAGAGTCAAAAGTTTCTTCTGAATTTTTGGGGGGATTAGGCTATGGGCTGTGTTCTGTTCAGTTTGAGAAGGAGAGCACGAAGTTGAGGACAGGAGGTCAATTTTAATTGCTTGCTACTACTTTAATTGATTTAATTAAATACAATATGTTTCTTGTCCATGATGTTGACGTCACAATAAGCCAGATTCGAGTCATTTACATTGTGGTGCTGAAACTTGAAGCAGCAGCCGTGAACACAATCATTCGGGAAATGGACAGCTCCTGGTGCTGAAAGTAGGAAAATTCGAGTAGGCATTATTATTCATTTCAACCGTCTTCGTTTTAATTAGACTTTACTAACAACAAGAGGGCTTTGTGTTGGAGCCCATTTCTTCCTATTTAATAAATAAGAGGTAGGTCTACCTGTTTGACAGACGACATTAGGCTATAGGCTGCTATATCCATAGATTTTTGTCGGTCAATTCCTCCACCCACCATGCGCTCTTTAAATATTAAATAGCCTACCTCCGTGTCAGTGAAGGGCTGTTAAGTTAAAACTAAGACTCAAATTGAGGGGGTGTGAGAGGGTATGCCTTTGGCCTACTTTTTTATTAAAGAAAATAGTAAAAAGCACAGGCCTTGTTAGCTTAAGATTTTGTTAATGGACAGATCAGAGCCTTTGATATTGCAGTTTTTAGAAACTGTTCTTCATCCTGTAATCATTTCATGGCAACGCAGGAAGTCTGCTAGCACACAGGGCTGCGGGCCAAAGGTTGTGTGTTCGCAGAGCACCATTGACAAGAGTAGGGGTAGAAAGATGTCCTTTATAGCAAAAGCATTCCATGAATCTATCATCATATTTGCAGGTATTTTTTTCAAACATTTAATGCGATTATACTTCAATTTGTAATATTTGCAGAATATGTTTTAATACCACACACATTACTGAAATGACAGGCTAAGAATGGACAGAGAGATAGGCCTATGGGTTCATCTTATCATTTATTTTATCCGATGCCAAATCAGTGTGTCTTGTTTGCAACGAAACTGTCCCCAAAATAATAACATTTGAGACGTCATTAGGAATCTGTGGATGGTACTTTCAGAAGTGATTTCCACCGTTCTACCCCAGACAGAGTAAATCTACTACTGGCCACTCCTTCATCCGTGGCTTCACCCAATGAGAGAAGGTCACACGTGTTTCCCTAAAAGCTGGTTAGGGTTTAAATAGCTTGACATTGACAGAATTTGATTACTTCCCCGAGCAGAGTCCATTTTGTTTTGTCTCCTCGGCTATAGAAGGTTGTAGCTCAGCCTCTGAATGTCAAAGAAACGAAGCATTGATATTCCCATATGCATCGGAGTCACGTCTTTCCCGGGTGTTTTACGGCTAATTTCTAGCATAAAGCGCTGTTAAAGATCACCGTATAATCGGATCCATTTTTATTTTCTTAAAAATCTTAAGTTAAAATGGGGTAGATCTGTGTTTATTTTTAACATTTTCTTGAATAAAAGTTAGGGCGATGGTTTACATTCTCACACCCCCCCAATTCAAGTCTTAGTTTTAACTTAGCCTACCTCCGTGTCAGTGAAGAGCTGTTATTTAAAGAGCGCATGGTGGGTGGAGGAATTGACCGAAAAAAATATATGGATATATCAGCCTATAGCCTAATGTCGCCTGTCAAACAGGTAGATCTACCTCTTATTTATTAAATAGGAAGAATAACATCTCCCGAGAAATCTCCTGAGTGGCGCATTGGTCTAAGACACTGCATTTCAGTGCAAAGGCCGTCAAGAGGCGTCACTGCAGTACCTGGTTCCAATCCAGGCTTCGCCACATCTGGCCGTGATGGGGAGTCCCATAGGGTGGCGCACAAATGGCCCAGCGTCGTCCGGGGTAGGCCGTCATTGTAAATAAGAATTCGTTCTTAAATGGCTTGCCTACTTAAATAAAGGTTAAGTTAAAAAAAATTGTCTCCAACAGAAAGCACTCTTGTTTAAAACTCTTAATTAAAATGAATACATTTACGCCGGCTCAATTTTGCCGACTTTCAGCACCGTGAGCTGTCCATTTCTGATTAATTGGGCTGCAGCTGCTGCTTCAAGTTTCAGCACCACAATGTAAGTTATTCGAATCAGGCTTTTTGTGAGGTCAATAACTCTGATAAAAACATAATGGGGCAAGAAACATATTATTTTTAATAACATCAATTAAAGTAGTAGCAAGCTATCAAAGTTGACCTCCTGTCCTCCTCCTCATCTTCGCGCTCTCCTTCTCAAAATGAACAGAACACAGGCCACAGGCTAGTCCGTGAGGAAAAAATAATTTCGGGAAAGAATCCTTTGACTCTCCTCCTGAGCGGCCACCGTAGGACCCACACAGCACAGCCATTGGCTAGGCAGCACACAGACATGTTTTTGATCAGCAATAGCAGGTCAGGCTCCTGGTTGGAATATCCATTGCAGTGTAATGCACCCTAGTTGTATTTACACCATCCCAGCAGCTATCTTATTAAGACAACTATGCTCTGTACTTTTTCCCAGCATGCAGTCGGCTGTAGGCTATGGATCATTTGATTGAGAATCCAGAGGAGAATCAGAGATGAGGGGCGACATCTGACACACATTGACATTCAGCCTAATAAGCAACTAGTTCTAGAACACTGAGAAATATTGACATTTCATGACCCTGCCCTCATTTTCCTGCAGGTAAGGAGGAACTGTAATGTAGAGATGAACTATAGGGGACCAGAGGATCTATAGGGGAGCAGAGGATCTATAGGGGAGCAGAGGATCTATAGGGGAGCAGAGGATCTATAGGGGAGCAGAGGATCTATAGGGGAGCAGAGGATCTATAGGGGAGCAGAGGAACTATAGGGGAGCAGAGGATCTATAGGGGAGCAGAGGATCTATAGGGGAGCAGAGGATCTATAGGGGAGCAGAGGATCTATAGGGGAGCAGAGGATCTATAGGGGAGCAGAGGATCTATAGGGGAGCAGAGGATCTATAGGGGAGCAGATTAACTATAGGGGAGCAGAGGATCTATAGGGGAGCAGATTAACTACAGGGGAGCAGATTAACTATAGGGGAGAAGATTAACTATAGGGGAGAAGATTAACTATAGGGGAGAAGATATACTATAGGGGAGCAGAGGAACTATAGGGGAGCAGAGGAACTATAGGGGAGCAGAGGATCTATAGGGGAGCAGAGGAACTATAGGGGAGCAGAGGATCTATAGGGGAGCAGAGGAACTATAGGGGAGAAGATGAACTATAGGGGAGCAGATGAACTATAGGGGAGCAGATGAACGATAGGGGAGCAGAGGAACTATAGGGGAGCAGAGGAACTATAGAGGAGCAGAGGATCTATAGAGGAGCAGAGGATCTATAGGGGAGCAGATGATCTATAGGGGAGCAGAGGATCTATAGGGGAGCAGAGGATCTATAGGGGAGCAGAGGATCTATAGGGGAGAAGATGAACTATAGGGGAGCAGATGAACTATAGGGGAGCAGATGAACGATAGGGGAGCAGAGGAACTATAGGGGAGCAGAGGAACTATAGAGGAGCAGAGGATCTATAGAGGAGCAGAGGATCTATAGGGGAGCAGAGGAACTATAGGGGAGCAGAGGATCTATAGGGGAACAGAGGATCTATAGGGGAGCAGAGGATCTATAGGGGAGCAGAGGATCTATAGGGGAGCAGAGGATCTATAGGGGAGCAGATGAACTATAGGGGAGCAGATGAACGATAGGGGAGCAGAGGAACTATAGGGGAGCAGAGGAACTATAGGGGAGCAGAGGAACTATAGGGGAGCAGAGGAACTATAGGGGAGCAGATTAACTACAGGGGAGCAGATTAACTACAGGGGAGCAGATTAACTATAGGGGAGCAGATTAACTATAGGGGAGAAGATTAACCATAGGGGAGAAGATTAACTATAGGGGAGCAGATGAACTATAGGGGAGCAGAGGAACTATAGAGGAGCAGAGGATCTATAGGGGAGCAGAGGATCTATAGGGGAGCAGATGAACTACAGGGGAGCAGAGAGGTATGGGTTTTCCAGTACAACATAGTGATGGGTTTTCCAGTAGAACATAGTGATGGGTTTTCCAGTACAACATAGTGATGGGTTTTCCAGTACAACATAGTGATGGGTTTTCCAGTAGAACATAGTGATGGGTTTTCCAGTACAACATAGTGATGGGTTTTCCAGTAGAACATAGTGATGGGTTTTCCAGTAGAACATAGTGATAGGTTTTCCAGTAGAACATAGTGATGGGTTTTCCAGTACAACAGAGTGATGGGTTTTCCAGTACAACATAGTGATGGGTTTTCCAGTAGAACATAGTGATGGGTTTCCCAGTAGAACATAGTGATGAGTTTTCCAGTAGAACACAGTGATGGGTTTTCCAGTAGAACATAGTGATGGGTTTTCCAGTACAACATAGTGATGGGTTTTCAGTAGAACATAGTGATAGGTTTTCCAGTAGAACATAGTGATGGGTTTTCAGTAGAACATAGTGATAGGTTTTCCAGTAGAACATAGTGATGGGTTTTCAGTAGAACATAGTGATAGGTTTTCCAGTAGAACATAGTGATGGGTTTTCCAGTACAACAGAGTGATGGGTTTTCCAGTACAACATAGTGATGGGTTTTCCAGTAGAACATAGTGATGGGTTTCCCAGTAGAACATAGTGATGAGTTTTCCAGTAGAACACAGTGATGGGTTTTCCAGTAGAACATAGTGATGGGTTTTCCAGTAGAACATAGTGATGGGTTTTCCAGTACAACATAGTGATGGGATTTCCAGTAAAACACAGTGATGGGTTTTCCAGTAGAACATAGTGATGGGTTTTCCAGTAGAACATAGTGATGGGTTTTCCAGTAGAACATAGTGATGGGTTTTCCAGTACAACATAGTGATGGGTTTTCCAGTAGAACATAGTGATGGGTTTTCCAGTACAACATAGTGATGGGTTTTCCAGTAGAACACAGTGATGGGTTTTCCAGTAGAACATAGTGATGGGTTTTCCAGTAGAACATAGTGATGGGTTTTCCAGTAGAACATAGTGATGGGTTTTCCAGTAGAACATAGTGATGGGTTTTCCAGTGGAACATAGTGATGGGTTTTCCAGTAGAACATAGTGATGGGTTTTCCAGTACAACATAGTGATGGGTTTTCCAGTACAACAGAGTGATGGGTTTTCCAGTAGAACATAGTGATGGGTTTTCCAGTAGAACATAGTGATGGGTTTTCCAGTAGAACATAGTGATGGGTTTTCCAGTACAACATAGTGATGGGTTTTCCAGTACAACATAGTGATGGGTTTTCCAGTAGAACATAGTGATGGGTTTTCCAGTACAACATAGTGATGGGTTTTCCAGTACAACATAGTGATGGGTTTTCCAGTAGAACATAGTGATGGGTTTTCCAGTAGAACATAGTGATGGGTTTCCCAGTAGAACACAGTGATGAGTTTTCCAGTAGAACACAGTGATGGGTTTTCCAGTAGAACATAGTGATGGGTTTTCCAGTAGAACATAGTGATGGGTTCTCCAGTACAACATAGTGATGGGATTTCCAGTAAAACACAGTGATGGGTTTTCCAGTAGAACATAGTGATGGGTTTTCCAGTAGAACATAGTGATGGGTTTTCCAGTAGAACATAGTGATGGGTTTTCCAGTACAACATAGTGATGGGTTTTCCAGTAGAACATAGTGATGGGTTTTCCAGTAGAACATAGTGATGGGTTTTCCAGTACAACATAGTGATGGGTTTTCCAGTAGAACACAGTGATGGGTTTTCCAGTAGAACATAGTGATGGGTTTTCCAGTAGAACATAGTGATGGGTTTTCCAGTAGAACATAGTGATGGGTTTTCCAGTACAACATAGTGATGGGTTTTCCAGTACAACAGAGTGATGGGTTTTCCAGTAGAACATAGTGATGGGTTTTCCAGTAAAACATAGTGATGGGTTTTCCAGTAGAACATAGTGATGGGTTTTCCAGTACAACATAGTGATGGGTTTTCCAGTACAACATAGTGATGGGTTTTCCAGTAGAACATAGTGATGGGTTTTCCAGTAGAACATAGTGATGGGTTTTCCAGTACAACATAGTGATGGGTTTTCCAGTATAACATAGTGATGGGTTTTCCAGTATAACATAGTGATGGGTTTTCCAGTAGAACATAGTGATGGGTTTTCCAGTACAACATAGTGATGGGTTTTCAGTAGAACATAGTGATGGGTTTTCCAGTACAACATAGTGATGGGTTTTCCAGTAGAACACAGTGATGGGTTTTCCAGTAGAACACAGTGATGGGTTTTCCAGTAGAACATAGTGATGGGTTTTCCAGTAGAACATAGTGATGGGTTTTCCAGTAGAACATAGTGATGGGTTTTCCAGTAGAACATAGTGATGGGTTTTCCAGTAGAACATAGTGATGGGTTTTCCAGTACAACATAGTGATGGGTTTTCCAGTAGAACATAGTGATGGGTTTTCCAATAGAACATATAGTGATGGGTTTTCCAGTAGAATATAGTGATGGGTTTTCCAGTAGAACATAGTGATGGGTTTTCCAGTAGAACATAGTGATGGGTTTTCCAGTAGAACATAGTGATGGGTTTTCCAGTAGAACATAGTGATGGGTTTTCCAGTAGAACATAGTGATGGGTTTTCCAGTAGAACATAGTGATGGGTTTTCCAGTAGAACATAGTGATGGGTTTTCCAGTAGAACATAGTGATGGGTTTTCCAGTTGAACATAGTGATAGGTTTTCCAGTAGAACATAGTGATGGGTTTTCCAGTAGAACATAGTGATGGGTTTTCCAGTAGAATATAGTGATGGGTTTTCCAGTAGAACATAGTGATGGGTTTTCCAGTAGAACATAGTGATGGGTTTTCCAGTAGAACATAGTGATGGGTTTTCCAGTACAACATAGTGATGGGTTTTCCAGTACAACATAGTGATGGGTTTTCCAGTACAACATAGTGATGGGTTTTCCAGTATAACATAGTGATGGGTTTTCCAGTAGAACATAGTGATGGATTTTCCAGTACAACATAGTGATGGGTTTTCCAGTAGAACATAGTGATGGGTTTTCCAGTAGAACATAGTGATGGGTTTTCCAGTACAACATAGTGATGGGTTTTCCAGTAGAACACAGTGATGGGTTTTCCAGTAGAACATAGTGATGGGTTTTCCAG
>NC_074675.1:1802362-1812362 GCF_029448725.1 Salvelinus fontinalis
GTGTGTGTGTGTGTGTGTAGTGTGTGTGTGTAGTGTGTGTGTAGTGTGTGTGTGTAGTGTGTGTGTAGTGTGTGTAGTGTGTGTAGTGTGTGTGTGCAGTGTGTGTAGTGTGTGTGTGTGTGCAGTGTGTGTGTGTGCAGTGTGTGTAGTGTGTGTGTGTGTGTGTGTGTAGTGTGTGTGTGTGTGTGTAGTGTGTGTGTGTGTAGTGTGTGTGTGTGTGTGTAGTGTGTGTAGTGTGTATATAGTGTGTGTAGTGTGTGTGCAGTGTGTGTGTGTAGTGTGTGTAGTGTGTGTGTGTGTAGTGGGTGTAGTGTGTGTGTGTGTGTGTGTGTAGTGTGTGTGTGTAGTGTGTGTGTGTAGTGTGTGTGTGTGTAGTGTGTGTGTGTGTAGTGTGTAGTGTGTGTGTAGTGTGTGTGTAGTGTGTGTGCAGTGTGTGTGTGTAGTGTGTGTGTGTGTAGTGTGTGTGTGTAGTGGGTGTGGGTGTGTGTGTAGTGTGTGTGCAGTGTGTGTGTGTAGTGTGTGTGTGTAGTGTGTGTAGTGTGTGTATAGTGTGTGTGTGTGTGTAGTGTGTGTGTGTAGTGTGTGTGTAGTGTGTGTAGTGTGTGTGTGTGTGTGCAGTGTGTGTGTGCAGTGTGTGTGTAGTGTGTGTGCAGTGTGTGGAGTGTGTGTGTGTGTGTAGTGTGTGTGTGTGTGTAGTGTGTGTAGTGTGTGTGTGTGTAGTGTGTGTAGTGTGTGTGTGTAGTGGGTGTAGTGTGTGTGTAGTGTGTGTGTAGTGTGTGTGTGTGTGTGTAGTGTGTGTGTAGTGTGTGTAGTGTGTGTGCAGTGTGTGTGTGTGCAGTGTGTGTGTGCAGTGTGTGTAGTGTGTGTGTGTGTGTGTGTAGTGTGTGTGTGTGTAGTGTGTGTGTGTGTGTAGTGTGTGCAGTGTGTGTATAGTGTGTGTAGTGTGTGTGCAGTGTGTGTGTGTAGTGTGTGTAGTGTGTGTGTGTAGTGGGTGTAGCGTGTGTGTGTGTGTGTGTGTGTAGTGTGTGTGTGTGTGTGTAGTGTGTGTGTGTGTAGTGTGTGTGTGTGTAGTGTGTGTGCAGTGTGTGTGTAGTGTGTGTGTGTAGTGTGTGTAGTGTGTGTGTGTAGTGGGTGTAGTGTGTGTGTGTGTGTAGTGTGTGTGTGTAGTGGGTGTGGGTGTGTGTGTAGTGTGTGTGCAGTGTGTGTGTGTAGTGTGTGTGTGTAGTGTGTGTGTGTGTGTAGTGTGTGTATAGTGTGTGTGTGTGTGTGTAGTGTGTGTGTAGTGTGTGTGTGTAGTGTGTGTGTAGTGTGTGTAGTGTGTGTGTGTGTGTAGTGTGTGTGCAGTGTGTGTGTGCAGTGTGTGTGTAGTGTGTGTGCAGTGTGTGTAGTGTGTGTGTGTGTGTAGTGTGTGTGTGTGTAGTGTGTGTGTGTGTGTAGTGTGTGTAGTGTGTGTGTGTGTAGTGTGTGCAGTGTGTGTGTGTGTAGTGTGTGTAGTGTGTGTGTGTAGTGGGTGTAGTGTGTGTGTGTGTGTGTGTGTAGTGTGTGTGTGTGTGTGTAGTGTGTGTGCAGTGTGTGTGTGTGCAGTGTGTGTGTGCAGTGTGTGTAGTGTGTGTAGTGTGTGTGTGTGTGTGTGTGTGTAGTGTGTGTGTGTGTGTAGTGTGTGTGTGTGTGTAGTGTGTGTATAGTGTCTGTAGTGTGTGTGTGTAGTGTGTGTGTGTGTGTGTGTAGTGGGTGTGTGTAGTGTGTGTGTAGTGTGTGTGTGTAGTGTGTGTGTGTAGTGTGTGTGTGTAGTGTGTGTGTAGTGTGTGTAGTGTGTGTGTAGTGTGTGTAGTGTGTGTGTGTAGTGTGTGTGCAGTGTGTGTGTGCAGTGTGTGTGTAGTGTGTGTGCAGTGTGTGTGCAGTGTGTGTAGTGTGTGTGTGTAGTGGGTGTGGGTGTGTGTGTGTAATGTGTGTAGTGTGTGTGTGTGTGTGTGTAGTGTGTGTGTGTGTGTGTAGTGTGTGTGTGTAGTGTGTGTGTGTGTAGTGTGTGTGTGTGTAGTGTGTGTGTGTGTAATGTGTGTGTGTGGGGTGTGTGTGTGTGTAGTGTGTGTGTGTAGTGTGTGTGTGTGTAGTGTGTGTGTGTGTAGTGTGTAGTGTGTGTGTAGTGTGTGTGTAGTGTGTGTGCAGTGTGTGTGTGTAGTGTGTAGTGTGTGTGTGTGTGTGTGTGTAGTGTGTGTAGTGTGTGTGTGTGTGTGTAGTGTGTGTAGTGTGTGTATAGTGTGTGTGTGTAGTGTGTGTAGTGTGTGTATAGTGTGTGTGTGTAGTGTGTGTGTGTAGTGTGTGTGTGTATGTGTGTGTAGTGTGTGTGTGTAGTGTGTGTAGTGTGTGTGTGTGTGTAGTGTGTGTGTGTGTGTAGTGTGTGTAGTGTGTGTGTGTGTGTGTGTGTGTGTTGTGTAGTGTGTGTGTGTGTAGTGTGTAGTGTGTGTGTAGTGTGTGTGTAGTGTGTGTGCAGTGTGTGTGTGTGTGTGTGTAGTGTGTGTGTGTGTAGTGTGTGTGTGTAGTGGGTGTGTGTGTGTGTGTGTGTGTGTAGTGTGTGTGTGTGTGTGTGTGTGTAGTGTGTGTAGTGTGTGTAGTGTGTGTGTGTGTGTGTAGTGTGTGTGTAGTGTGTGTGTAGTGTGTGTGTAGTGTGTGTGTGTGTGTAGTGTGTGTGTAGTGTGTGTGCAGTGTGTGTGTGCAGTGTGTGTGTAGTGTGTGTGCAGTGTGTGTAGTGTGTGTGTGTGTGTGTAGTGTGTGTGTGTGTAGTGTGTGTGTGTGTGTAGTGTGTGTGTGTGTAGTGTGTGCAGTGTGTGTGTGTAGTGTGTGTAGTGTGTGTGTGTAGTGGGTGTAGTGTGTGTGTGTGTGTGTGTAGTGTGTGTGTGTGTGTGTAGTGTGTGTGTAGTGTGTGTGTGTAGTGTGTGTGTGTGCAGTGTGTGTGTGTGCAGTGTGTGTGTGCAGTGTGTGTGTAGTGTGTGTGTGTGTGTGTGTAGTGTGTGTGTGTGTAGTGTGTGTGTGTGTAGTGTGTGTGTGTGTGTAGTGTGTGTAGTGTGTATATAGTGTGTGTAGTGTGTGTGCAGTGTGTGTGTGTAGTGTGTGTAGTGTGTGTGTGTAGTGGGTGTAGTGTGTGTGTGTGTGTGTGTGTGTAGTGTGTGTGTGTAGTGTGTGTGTGTGTAGTGTGTGTGTAGTGTGTGTGTAGTGTGTGTGCAGTGTGTGTGTGTAGTGTGTGTGTGTGTAGTGTGTGTGTGTAGTGGGTGTGGGTGTGTGTGTAGTGTGTGTGCAGTGTGTGTGTGTGTGTGTATAGTGTGTGTGTAGTGTGTGTGTGTAGTGTGTGTGTAGTGTGTGTAGTGTGTGTGTGTGTGTAGTGTGTGTGCAGTGTGTGTGTGCAGTGTGTGTGTAGTGTGTGTGCAGTGTGTGTAGTGTGTGTGTGTGTGTGTGTAGTGTGTGTAGTGTGTGTGTGTGTGTAGTGTGTGTAGTGTGTGTGTGTGTAGTGTGTGCAGTGTGTGTGTGTAGTGTGTGTAGTGTGTGTGTGTAGTGTGTGTGTGTAGTGGGTGTAGTGTGTGTGTAGTGTGTGTGTAGTGTGTGTGTGTGTGTGTAGTGTGTGTGTAGTGTGTGTGCAGTGTGTGTGTGTGCAGTGTGTGTGTGTGCAGTGTGTGTGCAGTGTGTGTAGTGTGTGTGTGTGTGTGTAGTGTGTGTGTGTGTAGTGTGTGTGTGTGTGTAGTGTGTGCAGTGTGTGTATAGTGTGTGTAGTGTGTGTGCAGTGTGTGTGTGTAGTGTGTGTAGTGTGTGTGTGTAGTGGGTGTGGGTGTGTGTGTAGTGTGTGTGCAGTGTGTGTGTGTAGTGTGTGTGTGTAGTGTGTGTGTGTGTGTAGTGTGTGTATAGTGTGTGTGTGTGTGTGTAGTGTGTGTGTAGTGTGTGTGTGTAGTGTGTGTGTAGTGTGTGTAGTGTGTGTGTGTGTGTAGTGTGTGTGCAGTGTGTGTGTGCAGTGTGTGTGTAGTGTGTGTGCAGTGTGTGTAGTGTGTGTGTGTGTGTAGTGTGTGTGTGTGTAGTGTGTGTGTGTGTGTAGTGTGTGTAGTGTGTGTGTGTGTAGTGTGTGCAGTGTGTGTGTGTGTAGTGTGTGTAGTGTGTGTGTGTAGTGGGTGTAGTGTGTGTGTGTGTGTGTGTAGTGTGTGTGTGTGTGTGTAGTGTGTGTGCAGTGTGTGTGTGTGCAGTGTGTGTGTGCAGTGTGTGTAGTGTGTGTAGTGTGTGTGTGTGTGTGTGTGTGTAGTGTGTGTGTGTGTGTAGTGTGTGTGTGTGTGTAGTGTGTGTATAGTGTCTGTAGTGTGTGTGTGTAGTGTGTGTGTGTGTGTGTGTAGTGGGTGTGTGTAGTGTGTGTGTAGTGTGTGTGTGTAGTGTGTGTGTGTAGTGTGTGTGTGTAGTGTGTGTGTAGTGTGTGTAGTGTGTGTGTAGTGTGTGTAGTGTGTGTGTGTAGTGTGTGTGCAGTGTGTGTGTGCAGTGTGTGTGTAGTGTGTGTGCAGTGTGTGTGCAGTGTGTGTAGTGTGTGTGTGTAGTGGGTGTGGGTGTGTGTGTGTAATGTGTGTAGTGTGTGTGTGTGTAGTGTGTGTGTGTGTGTGTGTAGTGTGTGTGTGTGTGTGTAGTGTGTGTGTGTAGTGTGTGTGTGTGTGTGTAGTGTGTGTGTGTGTAGTGTGTGTGTGTGTAATGTGTGTGTGTGGGGTGTGTGTGTGTGTAGTGTGTGTGTGTAGTGTGTGTGTGTGTAGTGTGTGTGTGTGTAGTGTGTAGTGTGTGTGTAGTGTGTGTGTAGTGTGTGTGCAGTGTGTGTGTGTAGTGTGTAGTGTGTGTGTGTGTGTGTGTGTAGTGTGTGTAGTGTGTGTGTGTGTGTGTAGTGTGTGTAGTGTGTGTAGTGTGTGTGTGTGTAGTGTGTGTAGTGTGTGTGTAGTGTGTGTGTGTATGTGTGTGTGTGTGTGTGTGTGTGTGTGTGTGTGTAGTGTGTGTGTGTAGTGTGTGTGTGTGTGTGTGTGTGTGTAGTGTGTGTGTGTGTGTAGTGTGTGTAGTGTGTGTGTGTGTGTGTGTAGTGTGTAGTGTGTGTGTAGTGTGTGTGTAGTGTGTGTGCAGTGTGTGTGTGTGTGTGTGTAGTGTGTGTGTGTGTAGTGTGTGTGTGTAGTGGGTGTGGGTGTGTGTGTGTGTGTAGTGTGTAGTGTGTGTGTGTGTGTGTGTGTGTAGTGTGTGTAGTGTGTGTATAGTGTGTGTGTGTGTGTGTAGTGTGTGTGTAGTGTGTGTGTAGTGTGTGTGTAGTGTGTGTGTGTGTGTAGTGTGTGTGTAGTGTGTGTGCAGTGTGTGTGTGCAGTGTGTGTGTAGTGTGTGTGCAGTGTGTGTGTGTGTGTGTAGTGTGTGTGTGTGTAGTGTGTGTGTGTGTGTAGTGTGTGTGTGTGTAGTGTGTGCAGTGTGTGTGTGTAGTGTGTGTAGTGTGTGTGTGTAGTGGGTGTAGTGTGTGTGTGTGTGTGTGTAGTGTGTGTGTGTGTAGTGTGTGTGTAGTGTGTGTGTGTAGTGTGTGTGTGTGCAGTGTGTGTGTGTGCAGTGTGTGTGTGCAGTGTGTGTGTAGTGTGTGTGTGTGTGTGTGTAGTGTGTGTGTGTGTAGTGTGTGTGTGTGTAGTGTGTGTGTGTGTGTAGTGTGTGTAGTGTGTATATAGTGTGTGTAGTGTGTGTGCAGTGTGTGTGTGTAGTGTGTGTAGTGTGTGTGTGTAGTGGGTGTAGTGTGTGTGTGTGTGTGTGTGTGTAGTGTGTGTGTGTAGTGTGTGTGTGTGTAGTGTGTGTGTAGTGTGTGTGTAGTGTGTGTGCAGTGTGTGTGTGTAGTGTGTGTGTGTGTAGTGTGTGTGTGTAGTGGGTGTGGGTGTGTGTGTAGTGTGTGTGCAGTGTGTGTGTGTGTGTGTATAGTGTGTGTGTAGTGTGTGTGTGTAGTGTGTGTGTAGTGTGTGTAGTGTGTGTGTGTGTGTAGTGTGTGTGCAGTGTGTGTGTGCAGTGTGTGTGTAGTGTGTGTGCAGTGTGTGTAGTGTGTGTGTGTGTGTGTAGTGTGTGTGTGTGTAGTGTGTGTGTGTGTGTAGTGTGTGTGTGTGTAGTGTGTGCAGTGTGTGTGTGTAGTGTGTGTAGTGTGTGTGTGTAGTGGTTGTAGTGTGTGTGTGTGTGTGTGTAGTGTGTGTGTGTGTGTGTAGTGTGTGTGTAGTGTGTGTGTGTAGTGTGTGTGTGTGCAGTGTGTGTGTGTGCAGTGTGTGTGTGCAGTGTGTGTGTAGTGTGTGTGTGTGTGTGTGTAGTGTGTGTGTGTGTAGTGTGTGTGTGTGTAGTGTGTGTGTGTGTGTAGTGTGTGTAGTGTGTATATAGTGTGTGTAGTGTGTGTGCAGTGTGTGTGTGTAGTGTGTGTAGTGTGTGTGTGTAGTGGGTGTAGTGTGTGTGTGTGTGTGTGTAGTGTGTGTGTGTAGTGTGTGTGTGTGTAGTGTGTGTGTAGTGTGTGTGTAGTGTGTGTGCAGTGTGTGTGTGTAGTGTGTGTGTGTGTAGTGTGTGTGTGTAGTGGGTGTGGGTGTGTGTGTAGTGTGTGTGCAGTGTGTGTGTGTGTGTGTATAGTGTGTGTGTAGTGTGTGTGTGTAGTGTGTGTGTAGTGTGTGTAGTGTGTGTGTGTGTGTAGTGTGTGTGCAGTGTGTGTGTGCAGTGTGTGTGTAGTGTGTGTGCAGTGTGTGTAGTGTGTGTGTGTGTGTGTGTAGTGTGTGTGTGTGTAGTGTGTGTGTGTGTGTAGTGTGTGTAGTGTGTGTAGTGTGTGTAGTGTGTGCAGTGTGTGTGTGTAGTGTGTGTAGTGTGTGTGTGTAGTGTGTGTGTGTAGTGGGTGTAGTGTGTGTGTAGTGTGTGTGTAGTGTGTGTGTGTGTGTGTAGTGTGTGTGTAGTGTGTGTGCAGTGTGTGTGTGTGCAGTGTGTGTGTGTGCAGTGTGTGTGCAGTGTGTGTAGTGTGTGTGTGTGTGTGTAGTGTGTGTGTGTGTAGTGTGTGTGTGTGTGTAGTGTGTGCAGTGTGTGTATAGTGTGTGTAGTGTGTGTGCAGTGTGTGTGTGTAGTGTGTGTAGTGTGTGTGTGTAGTGGGTGTAGTGTGTGTGTGTGTGTAGTGTGTGTGTGTGTGTGTAGTGTGTGCAGTGTATGTATAGTGTGTGTAGTGTGTGTGCAGTGTGTGTGTGTGTGTAGTGTGTGTGTGTGTGTGTAGTGTGTGTGTAGTGTGTGTGTGTAGTGTGTGTAGTGTGTGTGTGTGTGCAGTGTGTGTGTGTGTAGTGTGTGTGTGTGTGTGTAGTGTGTGTGTGTGTGTAGTGTGTGTGTGTGTGTGTAGTGTGTGTGTGTGTAGTGTGTGTGTGTGTGTGTGTGTGTAGTGTGTGTAGTGTGTATATAGTGTGTGTAGTGTGTGTGTGTGTGTGTGTGTAGTGTGTGTAGTGTGTATATAGTGTGTGTAGTGTGTGTGCAGTGTGTGTGTGTAGTGTGTGTAGTGTGTGTGTGTGTAGTGGGTGTAGTGTGTGTGTGTGTGTGTGTGTAGTGTGTGTGTGTAGTGTGTGTGTAGTGTGTGTGTGCAGTGTGTGTAGTGTGTGTGTGTGTAGTGTGTGTGTGTGTGCAGTGTGTGTGTGCAGTGTGTGTAGTGTGTGTGTGTAGTGTGTGTGTGTGTGTGTGTGTGTGTGTAGTGTGTGTGTGTGTGTGTAGTGTGTGTGTGTGTAGTGTGTGTGTGTGTGTGTGTGTGTGTAGTGTGTATTAGTGTGTGTAGTGTGTGTGTGTGTAGTGGGTGTAGTGTGTGTGTGTGTGTGTGTAGTGTGTGTGTGTAGTGTGTGTGTAGTGTGTGTGTGTAGTGTGTGTGTAGTGTGTGTAGTGTGTGTGTGTGTAGTGTGTGTGTGTGTAGTGTGTAGTGTGTGTGTAGTGTGTGTGCAGTGTGTGTGTGTAGTGTGTGTGTGTGTAGTGTGTGTGTGTAGTGGGTGTGGGTGTGTGTGTAGTGTGTGTGCAGTGTGTGTGTGTAGTGTGTGTGTGTAGTGTGTGTGTGTGTGTGTAGTGTGTGTAGTGTGTGTATAGTGTGTGTGTGTGTGTGTGTAGTGTGTGTGTAGTGTGTGTAGTGTGTGTGTGTGTGTGCAGTGTGTGTGTGCAGTGTGTGTGTAGTGTGTGTGCAGTGTGTGTAGTGTGTGTGTGTGTGTAGTGTGTGTGTAGTGTGTGTGCAGTGTGTGTAGTGTGTGTGTGTGTGTAGTGTGTGTGTAGTGTGTGTGTGTGTAGTGTGTGTGTGTGTGTGTAGTGTGTGTAGTGTGTGTGTGTGTAGTGTGTGCAGTGTGTGTGTGTAGTGTGTGTGTGTAGTGGGTGTAGTGTGTGTGTAGTGTGTGTGTAGTGTGTGTGTGTGTGTGTAGTGTGTGTGTAGTGTGTGTAGTGTGTGTGCAGTGTGTGTGTGTGCAGTGTGTGTGTGCAGTGTGTGTAGTGTGTGTGTGTGTGTGTAGTGTGTGTGTGTGTGTGTGTAGTGTGTGCAGTGTGTGTGTGTAGTGTGTGCAGTGTGTGTGCAGTGTGTGTGTGTAGTGTGTGTAGTGTGTGTGTGTGTGTAGTGTGTGTGTGTGTGTGTAGTGTGTGTGTGTGTAGTGTGTGTGTGTGTGTAGTGTGTGCAGTGTGTGTATAGTGTGTGTAGTGTGTGTGCAGTGTGTGTGTGTAGTGTGTGTAGTGTGTGTGTGTAGTGGGTGTAGTGTGTGTGTGTGTGTAGTGTGTGTGTGTAGTGTGTGTGTAGTGTGTGTGTGTAGTGTGTGTGTAGTGTGTGTAGTGTGTGTGTAGTGTGTGTGTGTGCAGTGTGTGTGTGTAGTGTGTGTGCAGTGTGTGTGTGTAGTGTGTGTGTAGTGTGTGTGCAGTGTGTGTGCAGTGTGTGTAGTGTGTGTGTGTAGTGGGTGTGGGTGTGTGTGTGTAATGTGTGTAGTGTGTGTGTGTGTAGTGTGTGTGTGTAGTGTGTGTGTGTGTGTGTAGTGTGTGTGTGTGTAGTGTGTGTGTGTGTAGTGTGTGTAGTGTGTGTGTGTGTAGTGTGTGTGTGTGGGGTGTGTGTGTGTGTAGTGTGTGTGTGTAGTGTGTGTGTGTGTAGTGTGTGTGTGTGTGTGTGTGTGTGTGTGTGTAGTGTGTGTGTGTGTAGTGTGTGTAGTGTGTGTGTAGTGTGTGTGTGTGTGGGGGGTGTGTGTGTGTGTGTGTGTGTGTGTAGTGTGTGTGTGTGTAGTGTGTGTGTAGTGTGTGTAATGTGTGTGTAGTGTGTGTGTAGTGTGTGTGTAGTGTGTGTGTCGTGTGTGTGTGTGTGTGTAGTGTGTGTAATGTGTGTAGTGTGTGTAGTGTGTGTGTAGTGTGTGTGTAGTGTGTGTGTGTGTGTAGTGTGTGTGTGTGTGGTGTGTGTGTAGTGTGTGTGTGTGTGTGTCGTGTGTGTGTGTGTGTAGTGTGTATAGTGTGTGTAGTGTGTGTGTGTAGTGTGTGTGTAGTGTGTGTGTAGTGTGTGTGCAGTGTGTGTGTGTAGTGTGTGTGTGTGTGTGTGTGTAGTGTGTGTGTGTGTAGTGTGTGTGTAGTGTGTGTGTAGTGTGTGTGTGTGTGTGTGTGTAGTGTGTGTGTAGTGTGTGTGTGTGTGTGTAGTGTGTGTGTAGTGTGTGTGCAGTGTGTGTGTGTAGTGTGTGTGTAGTGTGTGTGTGTAGTGGGTGTGGGTGTGTGTGTAGTGTGTGTGTGTGTAGTGTGTGTGTAGTGTGTGTAGTGTGTGTGTAGTGTGTGTGTGTGTGGGGTGTGTGTGTGTAGTGTGTGTGTGTGTGTAGTGTGTGTGTGTGTGTAGTGTGTGTGTGTGTGTAGTGTGTGTGTAGTGGGTGTGGGTGTGTGTGTGTGTGTGTAGTGTGTGTAGTGTGTGTAGTGTGTGTGTAGTGTGTGTGTGTGTGGGGTGTGTGTGTGTAGTGTGTGTGTGTGTGTAGTGTGTGTGTGTGTGTAGTGTGTGTGTGTG